>NC_051318.1:30709749-31013988 GCF_015220235.1 Choloepus didactylus
TCAGATTTTGTCAATTTTATTGATCCTCTCAAAGAACCAACTTATGGCTTTGTTAATTCTTTCCTTTGTTTTGTATTCTTAATTTCATTTATTTCTTCTCTAATCTTTGTTATTTCTTTCCTTCCTCTTGCTTTGGGATTAGCAGAAGTCCCATTAGTATTTCTTGAAGGGCAGTCTCTTGTTGATGCACTCTCTCAGATTCGTTTGATTTGTGAATATTTTAAACTCATTGTTGAAGAATAATTTTGTTAACATAATGGATTATTGACTGTCAGTTTTTCTCTTTCAGTACCTTAAATATATCATACCTCTGCCTTCTCACTTCCATGACTTCTGATTAGAAATCAGCATTTAATCTTATCACTGTTTCCTTGTTGGTGATGAATCACTTTTCTCTTGCTGCTTTCAGGATTCCCTCTTCATCTTTGGTGATTAATAAGTGTCTCACAGTAGGTCTGTTTATTCTATTTGGAGTACATTGCACTTCTTGGACATTTATATTTATGTCTTTCATAAGAGTTGGGAAATTTTCCACCTCTATTTTCTCAGATATACTTTCTGTCCCTTTTCCTTTCTCTTCTCCTTCTGGGAAACCCGTTATGTGTATGTTTGTGCATTTTGTGCTGCCATTAATTTCCCTGAAACCCTGCTCAATTTTTTCTCTCTTCTAGTTCACTGATTGTTTTTTCTGCCTGTTTAAATCTTCTGTTGCATGCCTCTAGTGTATTTCTAACCTTTTCTATTGTGCCTTTCTTTCCCATAAGTTCTGAAATATTTCTATTCATACTTTCAGATTCTTCTTTATGCTCACCTAGCATCTTCTTAATATTCTTTATGTCTTTAGCCATATTTTCTTTCATCTCCTTGAATTGATTTAGGAGATTTGTTTGAATATCTTTGGTTAGTTATTCCAAATTCTGTGTCCCTTCTGAAGTTTTCATTTGTCTCTTTGAGTGAATCATACCTTCTTGTTCTTTAGTATGGCTTGTAATTTTTTGATGATGTCTAGCCATCTGATTATCTTTAAGATTTTACTCTGAAGGTCAGCTTCTCTCTCTCTCTCTTGCTGTAGCTTTATTGTTGATTGATTTTACATTGAGGCTTTTCTTTGATATTTGGTTCAACTTTTCTAGACCTTTAGAATTGCATGTGTTTGATTGATCAGATTTTTTCAGCTCTTCTTCATCTGATCCTTGCCCTGGGGCTGCATTACAAAATTAAGGTCAGTCAGTATATCTTCTCATTTTTTCTTCTTTCTCCTTATATTTTAGCTTCATACTTTTCCTCTATAATCTGGCTTTTGCAAGAAGACAAATAATATAGAAACCAAGAATTCTATAATAATAGATTTGCTACACAAGATAGACTATTCTTTTTCCCTTCATTTTTAATTTTAACAACATTAGGAAATGGCTAATTCAAAATGGTTGATTTAAAAGCAATGTTCAGATTAAATAAAGGGAGATTTTGGAAGTATATTTGTTCTGACAGAGCCAGTTATTCCCACCAACACAAACCTGATGAAAACAGGTAAAGATTGTCCAAGCTGAGGAAGAATAATTAAGGATAATTGTAAGGAACATACGAGAGTGTTGATGTTACCTCTGGAGTAACATCTGAAATGGAAAGAATATGAATCTTGTTCATTTTGAGGACCTGTATTTTGAGGGTATCCTGCCTTTAGCCTTGTGAGGAAACAGGATGTCACGGAATACCTTTCCCTATCTTGGCACAGAAAATGGACATTACTTCTTAATTTCCCAAGAACATAAATGTAAATCAGTGGTGTTGGAGTAGAAAGAGAAAAGTCCTAAATTGCAGAGCTTTCACAATATATTTGAAAGGCAATGACCTTATAGGGTTTTCCTTAATTAAAAGGGAAAATCTTCTACTACAAGATAAGACGGGGCTCACAATAACTAAGTAGTATGATAGGAAAAGACAAATAAAAAAGATAATACAATTCTTGCACAACTAATGTTGCTAGCCTGGACATAAATTCCTACTGTCTTATTTCAATGGATACAGTATTTGTAGATTCTGGAATTACATTTCAATTTTCTTTATGCATAGTGAAAATATGAAATGCAATTCAAATGAATAACCACTTTTTTGTAAAATAAAATATATTCTAATGAGTAGAAATATAATAGATTCTTAATTTTGACATGGCAAAAATCCTTACTATAATATTTTAAATAAAACCAAGAAGAATTTCAGTCATCAATTTAGAAAATGTTGTTCTAATTTCACAGAGAAACACTGATATGCCATCTTAGAGCGTGTGCTTATCAGGAAATTGGAAAAACAATGATGTTCTCATTAGCTGTTCAACTTCTACCTCTCCCTATCTACCCACCCTCCCAAAAAAAAGAAAGGAAAAATTTCTGGGTTGAAAAAAAATTATACCCATAGATTTGGACCTTATTTCCCTTCAAATTTCTGTCTTCTACCTACCTCTCCAAAATTCTATTTCATTCAGTCAAGGTTTTAGTATCTGCACATAGATTTTTCTTCATTCTTCCTGACTTCCAAATTCATTGGGGTGAAAGATTCAACCCTTTCTTTTCTCATTTTTATGATCACCTTATGCTCAGTTTCATTGTGTTCTCATCTCCCACAGATGCATTTCCAAGATAACTTCATGACCATTCTCACCACCAGAGCCATACCCCAACAGTCACTGTCTTTCTTATGCAACCTAGTCATTAAATTACCCTTTAAATATACCCTCATCTCCCTCACTCTGCTCTCCTTCTATAGCACTTGGCCCACCAAATTCAAAACTCTGTATGAATCCAAATAGCTCCCACTTATATGTCTGAATCCTCCCCATATGGGCAGCTGAATGTTCTTGAAGAGACACAAGTGGACAACCCAAATCCACTTAAAAATTCATCATCACATGCCTGATATGGGTATACGCACCACCTGTCTCCTACCCCCCGTTTTTATTTTTTAGGAAGCTTGGTCTCCTACTCTACTCAGTGTCTGCTTTCAACTTTTCCTCATTTACCATACCCTACTCCTCCACTACAGATATTGCATGGTACAAACTTATACTAAATATTTTTAAAATATTATTTAGAAATATTTAGTATTCTTTAGAAAAGTGAAAGAAACACAAATATTCTGTGATCAAAACTCAATCCATTATTATGAACTTAAGAACCTATACCCTTGTTTCTTTGGTGGCCCCTCTTATACATTGAAATGTAATTTTGCAGGAACATTCCTTTCAGTCCACATATGATTTGTATTATCTATCAAAAAATCAAATCCAATAAAGTAAAGTATCCTACATTGTCCATACTTTCTCAATTCCCAAAAGTCATTCATTCCAAACCTCTTAAAATCATTTTCCCTGTTATTTCTGCCTCTGTGCCCACTGTGCAATCTCTCTGCTGGCTTCTTAGAACTGGGTGCTTGAACTCCTCTGCCTAAGTTACTTCAGTTCTTCCTGAGGTTTTAAAACCATGAGTATGCTGATAATCCAAATTTTATCTTTAGCACAGTGTTAGCACAGGCAGTGTTCTGAGCTCCAATTTGTTGATTCCATGAAGATCTATCTATACATGAATGCTTCATAAAAAAATACAACATAAAATATCTAAATCAAAACTCTTTATTTTTCTCTAAAGGCGTTAAAGAATATTCCCATGGGAGTTGCCATTGAGTAGTCCTTCTCTCTCACCCCATAGCCAAGTTGGCCATAATGTTCTCACCCAAGATTGGGGTTGATGTGCTTGGGACTGAGTAAGAGGATTTATATGCACAGACTCTTCCCTCTGCCCTTTCCATAGCTATTTCTGGCTGGCTATTTCTTCACCTTTCAGTTTTCAGATCAAATATTAAGTCCTTGGAAAACCTTCCCAGACCTTATCAAAAAAGCCCTTCTCCCATTTACTCTCATCATACCCTATTCATATTCTTATCATTTTGCCTTTCTATTTCTTTTGATTTTTGTCTGTATCCTATACTTGTTCATTATTGAATTCCCTGTAGTATTAACATGTCAAACGGTACCTCGTAAGCATGATATAATTACTTGTTGAATAAATGGATGAATGCACCAATGACTAAATGATTCAGGGAAAATATATTTTAATGTAGTGTAGGGCTAATTATCAAAGAAGCACATTTTTTGTAATATTATGAAAATACTAAAATAATTAAAATAACTACATATCTTTATGATATATAATACGTTCTGCATTAGGCCAATATATGGCATAAATTCTTACCAATGATAGGTTACAATATCCATTTAGATCCTGAATATTGTAACTCAGAAAAGCTAGGACAAATAGTTAAATAAATTTAATGAGAAAAAAATGCATCTATTAAGGTGAAAATTCTGATCTTTTAATTAAACTTGTTTGGGATGTATTTCATTTTATGTGAAAGTAAACTATCTAGAAGCCAGTAATTTACTTCAGAGGCACACTTAGAATTGTTTTTGCAAAGCCCTGCATACATTTGTTGTACTGTGATTACATTAGTTAATATAATCACCATAATTATTTACAGCTTATTAATCAATACTGAACAATTAAAATGACTTGTCCATTTTTCATTAACTTATCTTTTGCATAAGAACAAGAATAAGAATACTTGTTTTTCTTTATATAACAACACATTTTGGAAGAACTTTAAGTAGTATTTTTAAATTCACAGTTCTAGACTTCAAACAAATGTAGAATAATATAAGTAGGGGAAGTTTATAAATTTTATTTTGCTCCTATAAAATGATAAAACAAAATGAAGCTAATTACTTTAAGATAGGGTACTGTTCCAGTTTGCTAATGCTGCCATTATGCAAAACACCAGAAATAAATTGGCTTTTTATAAGGGGGGATTATTTGTTTACAAAGTTACAGTCTGAAGGCCATGAAAATGTCCAAATGCAGGCATTAACACAGTATACTTTCACCAAAGGAAGGCCAATGGCATCTGGAAAACGTCTGTTAGCTGGGAAGGCACTTGGCTGGCATCTGTTGGTCCCAGGTTGTCTTCCAGCTCCACTCTGAGCTCCTTGTGCTCTTCAGAGTGTCTATCTTGGCTGCAGCTAGCTGTGAACTCCTTCTGTCTGAGCTTTTATAGGGCTTCAGTGAACTAATCAAGGCCCACACTGAATGGGTGGAGCCACACATCCATGGAAATATTCAGAGGTCACACCCTAACCAAAGGTGTCACTCACAGTTGGGTGTGTCATATCTCCATGGAAACAGCCAATCAAAAGGTTCCAACCCCATCAACACTAATATATCGGCCCCAACAAGATTGCCTCAAAGATAATGGTGTTTTGGGGGACATAATACATCCAAACCAGCACAGGTAATATTTTATTTGTTATAATACTCCCCCACCATCTATTCTTTGAATGTCTTTTGTTTTTTCCCCTTCTCTTTGGAATTTTCTCTTCTGATCCATCAACATACCATTCACCCTCCTGCACTTTGCTTCTTCCATCAGAGAAAGAAGTGGTAAAAAACTGGTAAACAAATAACACTAACATTTACTGACTTAAAGATCAAAATTGCATTACATAAGACAATTTGAATTTTAAAGAATTGTAGTAGGTAGTGGCTAATGTTTAATATAGAGGGAAACATTATTGATAGTGGAACATCAACTTAGGTGAAGACAAGAGTTGGATTTTCAGAGGGCCATTTCCTGCTACTATGAAATCTGCCATAGGTGCCTGCCAACACTGTCTCTGCAGAAAAAGCACTCTGATCTCAAACTGTGGGACCATTTCATTAGGTTAGGAATAAAAGTTATTTTATTACTGCCTTATACTTAAATAAAATCATCAGCCTCCTTGGTCTGCTTTCTAGAACAAAGAGAAGAGCTCGTCATAGTGTATCAATCCCATCAAATACCAGGAGACTGCCACTTAAAAGTGCTTTGCTCTTTGATAATTTTCGACTGAATATTGCCCTTTAATCTCTTTGTGACTTGTCTGAACTTTTTTCAATGGCCCAGTGCCCTCTTTAGCATAGAACTGAAGTCATGCTCTGCCAGTAGAGTCTGATTTGAGCCAAGAAAGATACAAGCTATACCTTACAGATTATGCTACACATATCTATTCACATTGTTTTATTAAATGGATTATTGTGGTGCTGATAGTGTAATTATCATCATTTTTCCAGGTAATATGTTTGAACCAGGCAATGTGCAATGGGGAAAAGATATAAGGATATTTATAACAAAGTCCTTGGCCTAATAAGCCTTACACTCATAGGAAAGATGAGTCCTCAACCCAAAATAAAAACAAGTGCCAAATGGTACATGGAAATACCAGAGTACCACATTCCCATTAGTCATAAATCCACTGAATATTTTTTCCAGCATGTACTTTTAAGCAGTTGAATTTATGAAAATGATTGCCTTGTAGCAGGAATTTGTTTTAATTCAATGTTTTTGATTAATAACTCTACTGTCATAAAACCAAATTTGCTATTGTATTTAATATTTACTTGACAGAGAATATATCATCACTCCATATTTACTCTATGAGCTCCTTATAACCTGCAGTATTTGCTGTATAGCTAATCCTGCATGGAAATAAAGATATACTCCTGTGACACAATAGTCCAATTATTTTAGGGAAAAAAGTAATTGGATGTTTTTACTATTGCTTTTTGCCAGAGAAAAGGTATTTATCATCATTGTCACAGCAATGTGCAATTAACTTTGCATAATTCAAAGACAACACTTAAGCTCACTCTTATTTTTGTTTTTTCCCCAAAATCTCACAGAAGAAAATGAAATAAGTGGTTTGTTATTATATGTAAAAAAGAAAAGTTCTCCATTTAAGGGAACTGTTCTTGAATCAAACCAATTGCTTTAAAGCAGCAAAAAAATAATAAAAGGAAATAAATTGGATTTTTAAAATGTCTTCTATGTAACCATACTTTTAAGTCTTGGAGGAAAAAAAAATAGTAAACCTTCCAGTAACATGATTCCCATCTTAGAAGATGGAGTGACTTAGCACCTAATGAAGGAAGGTTCCTAAGACAATTGAGAAAGAAAGTTTGCAGTGCACAGTATGAAAAGTTGCTGGTGTTCCATAAAATAAAATAATTTTCAAAAGACAGAATTTTCTGCAATATCACATCATACATAAATGAGGAAGGAATCTCATTTTTTAATAAAACTGCATGAAAAATTTTATGAACAAACAAAAAAAAAACCTCCCTAAGAACAGGAAGGGTTTAGGGAAAAATACATTCAGAATTGTCATTTATATTAGGTTTGTCTTATCTAGAAAATCAAATTAACTATCCTTTGATGTATATTGGCTAGGATTGATAAATCATGAGGAAAATAACTTGAAAGCATATATTTTTAGAGATCTGCATTTAAAGGATTTAGAAGCAGGTTATATATCTCCCTAAATGTGTGCAACTCCATGCAAATACAGGAATATAGGCACGGATTTTCATAGCCTCTCCCTTTTTGTATGCTCTCCCATGAACGTTACTGGATCTCTCCAACTCCAAATATTCTGTTCTGTCTTTTCTGTACATATATATCCATGGTGCTCAGGGATATACCAATTAAAAGACAACATCGAATGCTCACTCCAGCAGCACATATACTAAAATTTGAATGATACACAGAAGACTAGCATGGTCCTTGTACAAAGATGACATGCAAATTCATGAAGGGTTCCATAAAAAACAAAACAAAACAAAACAAAGCACAACAATGATAGGACCATCACTATTGGCATAGCTCTTTTTAAAGAAATAATCCCAATGCTTTTAATCAGTGTAGTCAACTTCTGCCTTGTCTACTATATTTCCCTTCTGACTTTAGTATGTTGACTGATGCCAGCTTTTCCTGATCACCTCACCAGTTTGATTTCTTCTCCCTCAAGGGTGTGCAGGTAAATGTGTAACAGTTTGATCTCCAGAAAACAAAATCAAATGTGTACATGTATAAGTTTATATTACATTTTACTGATGTAAAAGATATATAGCAAGTAACTTACAAACAGCAATAAAATTTACAATAACTTTACTATAAATTACATACAGGTAATTGATTTCCACAGATTGGTTTTATTTATTTTCACCAAATTCTTGTATCACGTATGCATGGCCAACTATGGTTATAATTCAACCATAACTTGGCAACAGTTTGCGCTATTTACAAAGTACTAGCAAACAAAACATATTTTAATCTGCATGGTTTACATTTTCTCCATCACTTTCTAAAGCATAGACAGTCAATAGAACAAAAAATCAAGCCCTGATATGAAACATTTGCCAATTTCTATGGTGTAAATATTCCCATAATGGCCAGTGGAGCTGGAAAGAGATGTGCATAAGTAGCACATTGTATAATATTTTCGATACAAAACATAGACATAAGTAAGTATAATAGTATTGATAATAGGAAAATGTAGTAAAACATTTAGGAACTAATTAATTTGGAGTATTTGAGTATTTGTTTTTGACATAATTTATTTAATTGTCGTTTAATATAATTTAATTTTTAATACTGGTTGTGATTCACAGCCGGTCGAAATTCCTGTAAATTTAACCATTGTCTCTCACAAGCCCATATGAACTGGCTCCAGCATACCATTGCCTCACTATTCCCTGAGCTACCCACTCCAGTGATGAGCCCTGAAATATGTTCCAGCATTAAGAGTTTACATTCCCTGTATATTTCTGTTACTCATTCAAAGCTCCAGCTCAATTCTCATTCTGATTTTCTGAACTCTGTGTCTGTTTATTTAGATCAAGCCCCAGCTCTAAATTCCCTACAATTCAACTGTGCTGCCTCCGTTAGACACTACTCTCAGCTCAATTCCAGCTACCTTCTCTGAGGATTGGGTCACTCACCATGCAAAATGGAGAACACTTGAAATTCGACTTTAAGCCAAAGTTGATACATCCCATCTCTTTCGATTTCAGCTATGTGGCCTTGTATGTGATACTGAATATCTCTTAAGGCTCCATTGCCTCATCTGTAAAGCGGAGATAATGATTGCAAGCTTATAGACTTTTGTTTACAATTTAGTGTTGGATCAAAAACATGCTCATCGAAGATGCTGCCTAAGTGTGTTATAACTGCCTCTTTCTCCATCTGCTCTAATGAAAGAAGGTTCTCATAATACGGGTACAGCAGGGCCAGGAGGCTGCAAAGAATCCTTTACAGTCAATCAAGTCCTCATGTTCTAAGTCACTGACTCCCTATATTCATTCAATATGCTTCCAGTTTATTGGTGCTCTTTCCTCTCACTGGACACACATTTCAAGCTTTGATATTTCTTTTGCATGCCTCTGAACTATGGCTTCCACACAGCTGTCTTTCCTGCTCTACTGCAGGGTCTTTTGTACCTTTGTGATGCTGACTCTGTGCTGGTACTTGATGCAGCACACCCTCCTGCCTTCATTTCTGGATTTCTGGCTGACAGAACCAAGGTGTCCAAAATTTCTATAAAGATTAGGTAGAGGGTAAATATCTCTCTCCATTTTCCCTGAGCTTAGCTTCTCCCCAGTTCTCTGTTGTACCTGCCATTAGACAATCTTCTAAGGGTACTTCTCAGCCAAGTAATGTAATACAACAAAGCACTAGAACAGAGGTCAGAAAAATTAGGTTGTAGTTCTGATTTTGACAGTAACTAGCTGGGTGACTTTGGAGAAATCAATAAACTGCTGAAAACCATAGTTTTTTTCAATTGAAAATGAGACATAAGATTTCTCCAGTGTCCTTCCACATATGACATTCAGTGATTCCATGATTCTCATTTCACTATTGCTCTCAACAACTAGTGTAAACTGGAACTATTGTCTCCTTCAGTCTGTTACTTAAGCAACCCTTAACTGGTAGAAGCAACCTCAGCTGCTTGGCTTAATGCTGCCATGAACTCAGCTAAGAAGCAGGTAAAGAAAAACAATTTGAGAAAGGAAATATTTTTTCTGATCTTAAAGTATGAATTTATATTTTACCTATAATATAAATTTTTATATTTCCACAGCAGTAAAAATACCATCTTTTGGATGATAAAAATTAATAAACGTTGTGAGGATTTGCCTCAACCGAGAAGTTATAACCCTGACTTCTACTTCACCTATGAAAGTTAGGCTGGCATTTGTTGAAAACAGCCTCCTACTGAAGAGGAATTAGGCAAATAACAACAACAATAAAAATAAATTTAAATTATGGCAAATCTATATTCTTCTGAAATGTAAAAGGAAAATAGGTGAAGTACACTGGTGAACTATGGAAAAGTGGTCACTATGTCCTTCTTTTTGTTAAATATAGTGGGTCGTGTTTTAGTCTGTGCCTTTCTTCCTTTACCTGTATCCTTCTGTGGGCACTATTGTTCACTCTCTCCTTAATAAAATGCCTTCTTCACTGGGATTTTTCATGAGCACACAATCCCCTAATTTTTTTCCCCATATCCCATATGTCCCTATGATGGCAGGTTTTCTTCTACCACATTCTCAATCATCAGGGGTCATGAGTCCTTAGGGTTCTACTGCAGGCTCTTTTCTTTTTTCTCCCTCTTCAATTATCCTGGGTGAGCAGATCTACTTCTAAAGTTTCAAGTATCATGGTCCTGATATATAAAACTACACCTAGACCTAGGCCTATACCTATACATTTATACATATATACCCACACAAATACATATATTCATGTAATATGCACACACTCATATATATCCTCTCTCTCTCTCTCTCTCTCTCCATATATATATTACTTGATACTAATATTCTAGCTTCCTGGTTAATATCCCCCTTGGATATCCCTTATAATGCACCCATATTAAACTCCCCCAATTCTTCAACATCTCTGATTTTCCATGTGTTAGTGCAGGCCACTGCATACACCCAGTTGCCAAAAGCAGAAAACCAAACGTTGTTCTTTTCCCCTCTCTTTCATTCTCCCTTATATTTTATCAATCAATAACTTGCACTGATCTTACAAAAATGCATCCGGTTTTCTCCACCTCCACTCCCCTTTCCCTGGCCCTGACTACCACCACATCATGGCAACAGATCACTAACTTGAATCCCTGGTTCCAGACCTGGCCCCCATAATCCTTTCTCCCCACTGCAGCCAGACTGAACTTTCTTCATACCTAATCCCATCAATCTCTTTTTAAATCCAATTTCTTCTCAGTATCAGTTGTATGAACTTGCTTGTCTCATCTATATGGGATTTTAGGATTCATATATCAAATTTCCACCTGTTGCTCAATGTGGAGAGAATATGAATTCATGGTAATTCCTTAACAAGATTCCTTATGCTTTAAACAGTTTACACAAGCTGTTTCTTCTGACTGGAACATTCTTTCCCTCACTCTAATAGTTCACTGTTCAGCTTAAATATTGCATCACTATTTCCAGAAAGCTTCTCTGACCACATAAAGAGGGGTTGTATATATTCCTCAACACTATTGTGCTTGTTTCTCTATATTGTGACTGCTCGTTTCATTACACCTCTCACTACACTCTAATGCCCGTAACAGCAGCCTGTATTCATACCTTGTGTACAGTTGAGTCTTTAATAATCTTGCCAGATTTAGCAAATAAAAATACAGGATGCCCATTTAAGTTTGAATTTCAGAAAAACAACATTATTTTTAGCATAAGCATGTCCCATGAAATATTTGTGACATACAGTAAAAAGTATGGGTTTCTAGCTGAAATTCAAATTTAACTGGACATGCTGCAATTTATTTGACAGCCTTTATCTCCATCATCTTTAAATATGCCTGTCATATAATAGTTGTTCAATAAATATTCAATGAAACAAATGGCAACAAAATTATTATAGGATTTTTCTCTATTTCTTCAAATATGTCATAATAAAATTTAATATATTCATTTTTGGTAGTTAGCAGTGAGTATTCTTTGCTGTATTTGACAGTATATTCATTTCAAGGCAGTTCATATTATGGGTTTGATTGTGCATATGTCAAGAGTTGTGATATTAGCAATGGAAAATAAGCTTGCAAATAAGCCATTACTAGAGGATTCAGAGACCAGGGAATTTTTATTTTAGCTCATAGGTCAGAGACCAAGCATATCTAAACTTGCTGAGAGAAGCTTTTTCTAGGTTTCTTTTTGCACATCCACTCCCTGAATGTTTCCCTCCACAGCACAGCTGTAGTCAGAAGTGCTCCAGTTGCTTTCAGAGGTGAGAACAGGGGCCAACTGGTCCCAATGCAGAGGCAGACCCTGTGGAGTAGAGCATCATTTCCTGACTGTCCACAACACGTTTATGCATGAATCATAAAATCCCATAAAGATGTACCTTAATTTCCTCTGAATTATTATGAAAGAAAGTAGAGGGAGAGTTTTCCCAATTCCACACAACTAATGTTTTATTTTGTTGTGTTATGATTTGAAGGCCACTCCATAGAGAAATAAATGAAATAAATAAAGACTACATATAGCTGCTGAATTCCAATCATAATATGAGTAAAATTCCTAAAAGAATTGATGAGTGTGTTCATGAATTTTAATGTATGTGCATAAACAAGGACATCTTTTCAAGTTTGCACAAATTATATTATGATATTGGTTGGCTTGCTTGATTCCAGTTGAGATGAATACTGGGGTCAATACAGAAGTGGATGTTTTACATTCCTAAAAGGTGGCAATACTTGTAGAATAAAGAATTCCATAAGACTTCCCCTCACCCCAATAATAACAAGAAAAAATACTGGCAAATTTGTCAGAATAAACTTTTACAGGACTCTGAAAACTAACCAAAAGCAAGGAACAATAAGCTTTGCAGCTTTTTCACTCATGACAGCCTTGTGCTCCACTCCCCAGCTTAGTGGTAGCCTTGAAAATAACAGCCTGGATTCAGGTATAGGTATTGGAGGAACCAAGCAGTTCTCATCAGATAAAAATTGTTGTTATTTGTTTGGCCTGTCTGGTAGCATTCTGGGAGACTGGCTCAAAAGGCTTGCTTTATCTTGCCTAACTTGGAAATTATTCAGTGTTAAAGCTGCTACCAGGGCGTATTTGTCCAAAACAAGCAAATGTTTTAGTCACTGCTGCCTGGGGCAATGAATAACATTGAATTAACCAATATACTAAGTAAAAAGCTTGGTAGGGAATTAAAGCCTTTGAAAACTCCAAGGATTCCCAGGAATCTAGAAAGCCACACATTGCCTAGGGCTAGCATATGTTCTGAAAAGTCCTGAAAAAGCCCTAAGATCTGACCTCTGGATAACCTTGAGGTTCTGCACAAGCAAGAAATGAAGGCTAAGGCAGAGTTGTGAACTGCCTGATTGAGTGTTGAAGTTGTGCCTTGACACACTCACAAAGCCCCTAGCAAAGACTGGGAGATTTTTTTATGTCAGATGATATAAGGAAATATTCATTAAATGACCACTAAGCCAACAGAACAGAGGTTTCAATGGCCATACATGAAAAAAAATACTTCACAAAACTAGTACTAAAATTCACTAAACAAGCAAACAACAACAAATTACAACAAGCAGCAACAACCACCCCTGGCAAGGGAAGAGAATCTGATTATCATAGTTGCCAAGTTATAATATTTAAAATGTCCAGTTTTCAGAAAAGAATTATAATGCATGCAAAACAACAACAACAAAAACATAAAACAAAACAAAACAAACAAGCAAACAAAAAAACCAATAGAGTGTGGCCCATCCAGAAAGGAAAAAAAGAATAGTCAACATAAACTGTTCCCAAGGAAGATGAGTTATGAGACTTACTAGTCAAATACTTTAAATCAAATCTTTAAAATATGTTCAAAGAGCTAAAGGAATCCATGTCCGAAGAACCAAAGGAAATCATGAGAATACACATACAGAATATCAATAAAGAGATTTGTAGATAAATGAATCTACACATCCAAGAAGCTCAGTGAACTCGAAGTAGGATAAATTCTAAGAGATCCACACTAAGACACATGATAATCAAACTTCCAAAGCCAAGACAAAGAGAGAATCTTGAATTAAGCAAGAGTGGTATCTCATCAAGTAAAAAGAATCCTCAATAAGATTAACAGCTGATTTCTCATCAGACATCATTTGGGCCAAAAGATAGTGGAATGACATATTAAAAGAACTGAAAGGAAATAGAAACATCAGTGAAGAATTCTATATCCATCCAACGATCTTTCATTAAGACATTCCCTGATAAGAAAAACTGATAGAGTCACTAAAAGACTGATGCTACAAGAAATGCTAAAGGGACTCCTCAGGCCAAAATGAAAGGACCCTAGATAGTAACTAGACTCCACATAAAGAGTTAAAATATTGATAAAGGTAATTGCATTGGTAAATATAAAAGACCATGCTAATACACGTTTTTCATTAACTCTTTTTCCTCTATTTTTAAAGAACAATCGCACAAAGTGATAATTATGAATCTATGTTGATGGACACATAATATACAAAGATGTAATTTGTAACGATTACAGCACAAGGGGATAATGGAACTGTATAACAGCAAAGTTTCTGTATGCTATTGAAATTATGTTGGTACTAATCCAAACTAGATTGTTGTAAATTGAGGTTAATTTTAATCCCTAGAACAGCCACTAAGAAAATAACTCAAAAATACAAAAGTGAATTAAAATGGTACACTAGAAAGTTTTAACACAAAAGAAGGAAATAATGGCATAATTAAGGACCAAAAATGATATGAGATATAGAAAACAAACAGCAAAATGGCAAAACAAGTCCTTACTTATCAGTAATTAAATTAGATGCAAATGGATTGAACACTCCAATTAAAATGTAGAGAATGTCAGAATTGATTTAAAAAAATGCAACTACATCTGTCTGAAGAGACTCAATTTAGATTTAAAGATGCAAATTTGTTGAAAGTAAAAAAAGCAAAAAATACATTCATGCAAACAGTAGTCATAAAGGTGCTGCAGTAGCTATATTAATATCAGACAAAAGTAGATTTCAAGACAAAAATTATCATAAGAGTTAAAGAAGGATGTGATATGATGATGAAAAGGTCTCTGCATCAACAAGCAATAAAAATTATAAGTATATATGCACCTAAGAACTGACTCACAAAATACACGAAACAAAAGGTGACTTAACTGAAGAAAGAAATAGAAATTTCAACAATAGTTAGAGACTTCAGTATCCCATTTTCAGTAACGGATCATCCAACTACAGGGGAGATCAGCAAGGAAATAGAGAATTTGAAAACAATATAAACTAATTAGACCTAATAGATATCTATAGAACACTCTAACCAACAATAGCAGAATACACTTTCTTCTCAAGTATACATGGAACCTTATCCAGGACAGACACTATATTATGCTACAAAACAAATCTCTGTATCTGTAAAAAGAGGTAAATCATGTGCCTGAGGCCAATTTTGGTCATTCTTATTCACCCTTCTCCTACATAGAAATGCAAAGGATTGGTTAATATTCAAGAATATCAAAAATGCAAAAGAGTCTAACTTTAAAATTTGTTTTCAAAATATAATATTCTTAATTTCATCCATTTTTAGCACCTATTTGTGAATTTTGTCTTGATTGAGGGGTTTTAACAAGTGGATAATCCTGTGTAATATCTATAGCAAAATAAATTTTTGATTGAGGGGTTTTAACAAGTGGATAATCCTGTGTAATATCTATAGCAAAATAAATTTTTAAAATGTTTAACAATTCTCTGCTTAATCTCTTCATTCTATGACTAACCTTTCCTCCCTCAAATATTTTTTTTATCATATTATTCCATGAAATGGTCAATGAAATTCATATATTTTTGGAATAATGCATGAACATCTACAGTGTAACTCTTAGGTAAACTAGTTTGAGGATGACACATAAGCTCTGCCTAGACCAGTGATTTTTAATCTTTTAAAGTGTGAAGAGTTACTTCATGAGCTTGCAAAAGAATGCAGATTCTCTGTCTGGCCACTGATTTGGTTTGCTAAAGCTGACAAAATGCAGTATACCAGAAATGGAATGGCTCTTACAATGGAGATTTATCAGTTTACAGACTAAGAGTTCTGAGGCCACGAAAATGTCTAAATCAAGGCATCACCAAGATGATACCTGGACTCTGAAGACAGGCTGCTGGCATCCTCAGCTCCTCTGTCACATGGGAACTCACATGCTGGCATCTGCTGATCCTTCTCTGCCAGGTTTCATTGCTTTCAGCTTCTGGCTGCTACGCCTGTGTAGCTTCCTTTCTGAGCTTCTGTGTCCTTTCCTTTCTCAGCTTCTCTTGGGCTATCTCCAATCTGGGCTTCTCTGGCTCTACTCTCTTACAAAGGACTCCAGTAAAAGGATTCAGACCCAACTGGGGCATCAACTGAAACAACCTAATTAAAAGATCCCACCCATAGTAGGTCTACACCTACAGGAATGCATTAACTTTAAAAACATGATTTTTCTGGGGCCCATAAAGCCTTCAAATTATCACAGCCACATTCTCAAAGATTCTCAATTAGAAGGCAGTAATTAGGAACAGGAATTTACACTTTAAACAAATACTTCATAAATTTCTGAAAATATTGTTCTGTTTAGGATCTATGCGCATTAATTCACTTGGAACTAGATAGATTCCAGACTGGCCCACTTATTGCTTCACCCTGTTGTTCCCAAAATAGGAATGGTGTGTCAAAACAATTCAAGTTATGGTCTGTAACTCCATGTTGCATACTCCAAGTACTTATCCTTCTTGACAGAGTCTTTTCCTACAGATATGTGATCCTAATGCCCCTTCACTGGCTTCACTCTCTTTGTGGAGCCCCTGAAATCTACTTGTCCTTCTCCTATGATCACTGGCCATATTGTCATTTTCCTCACACAGGCTCACCTCTGAGGCTTACCCCTCCTTGAGGGGTTAAGAAATGCAGTTCTCTTTTGATATCTCTAAGTTGTATTGTTTTTGGTGACACAGGTCTTTTGGTTTCACCAACAATCACTGATTCCCAAGGGAGCAGGCATTTAAGCAGTCTGGGACAAAGAGATGCATCATCACATTACATCTGGATCATCGATTCCATCTAAAATCCATCATTTCAGATGTTGAGTCTGGCCAATTCTGCCTACCATAAGGACGGTTTATTTCTATCCATAAAAGGATTCTATAGAGATTGTTAATCACAAATGTCAGTCTCCATTTCAATATCAAACATGGACAGAGGTGAAGGCCATTCCTAGGGGACTTTAGGCATCACCAATTAGACATTACTGAGCCCCTATTTCAGTAATTCCAAGAAATCCATATGACTTTCTCTACATAGAGCACACAGATGATGATCTTAATAGATGTTATATAACAATTTGTGCTGCCATACTTGAATCTGAGCTCTAATATGACCAAACCATTTTGCTGTAGAGAGATATAGAGCTAGAAATATGAGAATGAGAGAGGGGCAATATAAAATGAAAAAATAATAGAAAAGTAGATTGTTGTTTATTATTTACAAGGCACTGAGCTTGACTTTGGGCTTACAAAAATCAGTAAGAAATATTCCCTGTCCACAAGAAATTCATAACCCAGAGAGAATAGACCTTTATGTAATTGTGATACAATATCATATTAAACCTAAATGCTAACAAGTATAGGGTCCATAGGGTCCACATAGGAAAGGGACATTTTGCCTTTTGGTCAAAGGACACAGATTAATGCTCCATGTAGAAGATGGCATGCAAATTGGATCATAAGATTGACTTTTCTTATTATACCTATATTATGAAAAGACCCAGTGCTGAGGATAAAAGGCCATAGGTATTCAGCTTTCTATAGAGAACCATTGAAAAGCAGTTAACAATTATACCCAGATATCTGCCCCACCCTGTACTCTCATCACAATGCTTTCTAATGGGGGCCCCACTGTTCCTGTAACAACCACTTCCCTGGCCCTTCACCTCTCCCAAGTTCTCCTAAACTGTCTAAATAAGCAGAGATCTGGAGAGGAGGACAGTTCAGATTAGTTACCCTCCTGAAAAAACAATGTTTTTGTTCCTTCTTTCATCATGGTGGAGAGAAGATACCCTTAACCAAGACAAGAGTAGGGGGACACCGACAGGAATTGAGGGTACAAACAAGAAAGGAAAATGAGCCTCCTTCTCTCTGGATGAATGATGGCTGAAGTGTTGAAACTGCAGACCCATATGGTGTTTCCATAGAAGAGGAATCTGATGAGAAGGCTCATGCAAGAGCTCAACATGTTTCCTTTTAATTCTGGGAACATGTGTGAAGAGCAAATTGGTGGTAGTTTGCATAACAGAAATCTTTGAGTTGGAAGCTAGCTGGAGAACCCTTCTGAGGTAGGGTGAGAAAGGATAATAGTATAAAGTACCTGAGAAGTATGTGATCTTGGTCCCTATAGATTCATGAGGTCCTAGAAGAAGTTTCCACATAAAGAGACATGGAATTCAGAGGTAGGTCAGGGCCATAAAATTATTCAGGAGCTGCTAGACCAAGCAAGAAAACAGCTGAGCTGGAACAGTTTGAAATGAAACTCTGGGGGCATCCAGAGAAGATACCAGAGAGGATGCCTCTCTGGGGTCACCCTCAAGATTGAAGGAATCTGAGGAGGGGGAGGGGAGAAGGAAGCTGAGCTCTGTTCTAAGAAACTAACTATAGAATTGCCTTCAAGGAAATGGAAAGGTGATTAGGTTTTCTTGCGGACCTTTTCAGCTGGGGTTCAAGGACTCTACCCTCTCTCCATCTGGACTAGCCTTTTAGAGATAGTGACTATCAGTGTCTAGTCACAGATGGTGCTAACCCACAGCCTAGAGTTTAACTCATCTGACTCCAGAGCTGAAATCTTTCACATTTCAAATCCTCAGGAGTGTATTACCTTTATGAGCTTTATTTCCAGAAAAATTTTTAAACAAGATAACATACAACAGTAACTCCAATTCTTGTATTAAAAATAGGCCAAACTCAGGCAACAGTGCCATACGATGCCATTTCCCAAGTACAGAATTATTAGGTTAAAACTATCCCTTTTAAAAAATTGATGTCTGTGAAAGGATGAAAAGAAGAATCCTCTTAGGAGCACAGATAAACAGGGAGGTAGTGCGGGAATCATTTCATAATGTTGCTTTCTATTATATTTGACTTCATGTTTGTGTGAAACAAAAAGATTAATTTTTGTCTTGAGCTTCCTGGATCATGTTAATTTTCCCATAAGAAAAATAAGATTCCATGTGTTGTAATTTATGTTAACATATTGACTGTTCTCTGTGAAAAGATGTTTTTGTCACAATGACTTTCCCAAAAAGTATATAAATAAAAATGAGAAAAAAAAAGTGAAAATTAAAGTAGAAATGTATTCTTCCATTTCTTTAAAAAACGACTCCATTTTAATGTAAATATTCTTATTCCTTTTATTCTGGAGTACTTAAATATGTAAATCTTGAAAGATAACAGAGGAAGGGACAGCCTTTGAATATAGCTATGGTAACAGTTTTTCCCACTAAGCCTGTTATCATAGGCAAAATTGCATTTATCTTTTGGCTCAGGAAGCCAAGAATAAAATTCAATGAACTCTTAATGTGTTTATATTTCAGGAATGCATTTCACCTTATGGTGTGCACATACATTCTAAATTAAGACAAGTTAATTAAACAGACAAACTCCAGGAACTTAGCATTCTGCCATTATCATCACCAATTAGCTTTGAAGGAGTTTCCAAAATGTGCTTCAGTGCATAGCTCTGAACTTTATACTCCTTCAATCTGGCCTTCTTAATTTTGGTAACATACTGTTCTTTGTTGCTTTTTTTACTCTGTTTCTGATGCCCATATACACAGTATTACTACACTTTTTAAGGGGAAATGATAAATTTTGGGGAATTAGATGCACCAATACAATGAATATGGTCATCTGTTTTAACATATTTCATAGACTATTATTTTCCCAATGTGCAGAATGATTTCATGTAATAATTAAATGATTGTTGAAAAATTAATGTAAAATAATTAGTGTGGAGTGGGTGGCTCTTTATAAGATCACGTTATTTCCTTTATTAGAGATGCATTCAGTTAATCATAGGTTTCACTTTGTTGGCTAATGATTTTGAACCAGAATTTATGTTGAACTAAGCTCTAGGGTACAGTATCAAAGAGGGTTCTAGAAAAATTTGTTTTTACTACTCTGACTTTAATATATAAGCTTCCTCATATGCAGGAACAATAAACCTATTTGTTGTCTATTTCTTATTACCATCAGCTGTCACATTTTATTTAGGGCTCTGAGGCGCTTTTGTTTCCCATTCTGAGGGAATGATTTTTGTTTAATCTAAAAGTTCAATAAACATACTTTTAACATTTCATTGTGAAAAAATATTATATTAATAATAAGTATGGCTTATTCTTTCTTGTGTTTGGAGATTGTGTGTGTGTGTGTGTGTGTATGTGTGTGTGTGTGTACTGTTCTCCAAAGCCTCAGCTTGTTTGGAATAATAATCATTGTTAATATTTTTTGCCCATTACATCTCAATCCTCAGAGTGAATCACAAGGGATTTTGGGGTTTGGCATTTGATTCAGACTTGTTAGCACTAATTCAAAAGTTCTTGGGCATATAAAGGGACCTGATTATTTTCGTGGTTGATTTTGGTTACAATCTGATTTTCCTACTACCTAAGTCAAATCTCAGAATTCTCCTTACTTGCTGCCATTGTATAAAGCATCAAACTGAGCATCATCTTTGGAGTGTTGAATATTAGCTGCAATAGAATGGTTTTTTTCACTGATGTGTGTGTCCCCAGGAAAAGGTGATGTATGTTGAAATCTTTCCCACAGACCTGGCAGACATTGTGTGCTCAGACTGGGCCCCTCTCAGTAGGATTCATCCCAGCCTCCTAAAGAGGTTGATGAGCAATTTCCCAAAATGTTTGCTCTTCCTTGATTAAACATTCTTCCAAGATGTCGACAAGGATGCCGTGGAAGGGGCATGCATGGGTGGGAAATGGGGCAGGAGGCCGTGTGCCCTCAGGAAGTGGTTTGCCTGAAGAAGCTCAGGGAACTTGCTCCACGGTCATGGCCTCTGCCACTTGTTTCATCTTTAAGGTTTAATAGATAAAAATTCAACAACAAAGGTTAAGCATGTCAAATAAATTTACACCCTGAATTTCAAAGTCAGAAATAACGCAAGAGAAATGGACACTTTCAATAAGGAGGGACAAACTCTGTTCTTTTCTTGACGCCTTAGTATGTAATACTGTGTTATTTCATATTATGCATCTTATTCTAACTCCGTCTCAAAACACAGGCCTACAGAATAAAATTCACAATCGGGGACACACCTTTTAAAAAATACTGGTAAAGAGGAATATACATTGCATCTGTTTTCATATGAATGGTATTTCGTTATGATATGAATAATAAACTTAAAGACTTTAATAAAAAATGTTTTACTGAATTTCCCCAAATACAGTCCTTGATGAAAAAGTAGGTAAATTCTTCAGAGTGTCTTATTTATTTCCAGATTATCTGATTGAAGTTATGTTGGAGAGAAAAGAGGAAAAAGAAAGAAGAACACCTCTAATTATTTTGCAATTTGCTTTAATTTAAATCAGAGCCTAATTTGTTGTCACAACAGATTAAGAGTGGCTGTGCAAACAAATGTAATGAATTCAGCGTGTTTCAAAGCCAAAGGCTAAACTTAGATTTACTGCAGGCATGTACTCTATTCAACTTCATACTTCTAGAAAAATGTTATTTTTAAAAGTAAACATAAACTAATAAGGAATTTAAAAATAAAGCAAATCTCAACTCAACTGGTTGTGCAGGTCTTCAGATAAATGCCGTAAAAGTGGTAACACTATGACATTTACTTTTTTAGCAAAAATTAAAACTTTTTTTTAAAATACAGCATTGATTTGTGTCTAATCTGGAATAGCCCTTTTTATTAATATTGTACTAAACCCCAGGAAATGATGCCATAGTCCACAGATTAGTGCCAAAATACATATGAAGTCAGTTGATTCTATTTATTAAGACCATACAAGGTCTCCGACCCTGTTGCAGTGAACAAACACGGGCCAGCTGGCTCACAGGCGTTCTTTTATACAGACCTGTTCGCTCGTATCTGTTAGCAACCTTTCCTTTCATTGGGGTCAGAACAATCCAAAACTGTGTAGGAACCCAGCAGTGGCGAGCGGGATTATGTTGGGAGTGGTTAGCAGAGGTGTATGAGAAGTGAGTGTGCCAATTATTCCCACTACAATTGGTGCTAACCAAAACCTGCTTCTTAAAGTGCGTGTGCCAGGCCTGTAAAACAGCATCTGGGAGCAGTCACATGAAATGAGGTACACGCAAGGGATTTTTTTTTTCCTGGAAATAAATTGGTTGGTCATTTGAATGGAAGGACTCATTTTGAATAGAAAAATGCAACATGGGGCAAAAGGTTTTATATACAGTACAGGATAAGGAACAAAAAGAGAACTTGTAACTCAAAATGTGGATCATACCCCTCCACCAACCCCAATGACAAAGCAGACAGAATACACATGTTTTTAAGAACATGCTTTTCTTAGGGTATATACAGCTTTAAACCAGCTCATCAGTACCATCTTACCTTTTCCAGTTTTCCATTTTATACCTCCATGCCTACACACAAATTTAGTTCTAAAAAGTATATAGAAAGAATTTCTTTTGATCCTGCAGCCTACTTAAATTGGTGATGCATCTCCTTTCCAATTACAGTGTATTAGTCAGAGTTCTCTAGGGCAACAGAACCAACAGGAGATATTTGAACATATTATGAGATGTTATAAAAGGGTCTCATACAACTGTGGGCATGTACAAGCCCAAATTCCATAGGGCAGGCTGCAAACTGGGAACTCCCATGAAAGTTTTCGATGAACTCCCCAGGAGAACCTGGACAGCTGAAGTAGAGATGAAAATTCTCTCTTTTCTACTGAAATCACCACTTCTCCTTTTAAAGCCTTCAGCTGATTGCATGAAAAGTCTCTTATTGCTAAATGCAATCTCCTTAGTTGATTGCAGATGTAATCAGCCATAGATGCAATACACTCACTGATGATTTAAGTCCATGAAATGTCCTCAGACTAACAATTAGTCCAGTGTTTACTTGACCAAACAACTGGGCACCATCACCTGGCCAAGTTTACATATGAACCTAACAATCACATACAGCCAAAGAAGAGTCTATTTTCATTGTCTCCATTTACTTACCAACTACTTCCTATAGTAATCCTACACCATATGATTTTCAATTCTTCATTAAAAAACTCATCTCTCAAGGGGACTTATGACCTCCTAATTTTTAAATTCCTTAATTGGTTTTCTCATTTCTCAGCAAACACTCTCCACTATTTCTTATTGCTAACTGATGTCTTCTAAAAAAATCCCCCTTTTATCCCGTATCATGCATCTGAATCTTTGACCAATCCCTTTCTGTATTCTTCACTGGTCATGTGATTTCTACCTTCACCCTCAAATAAAGGCATTGCTCATGGTTCTATACATTCAATCATCTTTTTTCTGTCCTTTAAACATTTTATCCATTGCCAAGACTTTGATTATCTCTACATTGTCTGACACCATTTTTTGCAAGTTTCAGTGGTACAATTGAAACTCCTGCCCATCACAATGAGATCAACTTCTAGCAACTCAAACACAAAGTGTTTAAAGGAGAAATCTTCACATTATTGTTGTAGGAACTATGTTCCCCAACCTCTGGCTTCATCCAATATCAATAAAAGGAATATAAATTTTATTTCCCTCTCTTTTCTCCCAATCCCTATTCTCTCATTAGTTATGTACAAAAAGTCAGCCTATATTTCTTTTCAATATATACCCTCTTCTTGTTCTCATTGTTATAGTCTATCTTTAGAGTTTCATTAGAACTCTATTCCTTATATGACACTTTCACTAATTCCACACTAGATGTTTATTCACTTAACTAATATTTGCTGAGTTTATTTATTTAGCCAATCAATATTTATTGAGCTCCAATTATGTGCATTTGAGCAAAGAGAAGACATGCTCCCTGACTTCATAGAGCTTGTAGACCATTGGGAACATATGGGCAATAAATAAATATATAATATAAATTTTGATAGGTTCTTTGACAATAAAAAACAGAAATTAAATACCTTGAGCCACACAATGGCTTCTTGTGGGGTTGTTGGTATTTTCCTTCTTTCTGTTCTCCCCCTCTTGTGTCTGGAACTCTGACATGGGATCCCAGATCTAGGAATTAAAGATCTCATTTTGTTGTGTGGTCAGATTTTTTTACTGCTTGCCCTTCTTACTTTAATCATTTCTGTGACTACCTCATGGCTAAACTCATTTAAATCTTTCCAAGTTTATCTGAAAGAAGGAGAAGAGAAGAATGGCAAAAGGCAAAAATTTGTGCAAAACAAATGGCAAGAGGCATAGAGTGAAAAGGCCAGCAGATATATAGAAGAGGTTTTAAAACCTCACCAGGAAATGAAATTGAAAAAAACTGGAAGAACGCTTTTATCAAATGTCAGGTGAAACCTGGAAATCAAGCAATGGTCACAAACGTGGGGGTAATGAAGTGTTGGTACTTGAAAAATGCCAATCAGGCATCATCTGAAACTTCAAACAGAGAAGCTGCAAGGAGACAGAAATTGCCTGAGCATGCAACCACATTTTTACAACCTCCTGACCAGCCCACACAGAAGTTTCTCTATTTACCTGAGGAACCTCCTAAAACAGTTGAAGAAGTAGTGACTGTCCAAGTGAGAGTATCCCGAAGAGAAGGTTTTATAAGACTTGCAGTTCACAGGTCTTATTTGACTGGATGATGAAAATTGGTTACCATACATCCCTCTACAGCGTTTCCACTTCCTTTCCCACAAGGCGTCTGGAAGTGGAGGGAGGTTGGCCATTGGAAGACATAGGAATAACTGTGGATACTGTACTCAATGTAGAAGAGAAAGAGCAGAGCAATTAATTAAGAAACGAGTACTAGCTGTTCTACACAAAATCAGCCATTCCATGACCATACAGAACAATGAAGTATTCACTTTCAAATTGGCCTACACCTTGATTGAGCTCAAGGTAGTAAACACTTCATTGTCGATAACCATGGGAATACCCGCACATAAATTAGGAAGGGATTGCTCTCTGCATGTAATAATTTGTGGAATGTACCATCTTACAGTATACCAAGTGAGAACTAGATGAAAATGAATACAATAAAATACTTGACAACTGATATTTTTACTGGCTGACATTATTACTCAGTGTATTAAAAACAAAGTCATATGGCTTTGGTTTCTGGGTCTTCAGTCCTTACCTAGCACATTGTGGACATTTCACAATTCAGTCAAACCCTTTGGAATCTTAAAAGTATGAATGTTTATTCTAATGTATTTCTGGAAATTAAAAACTTAAAAGTTTCAATGCTCTTTAAGGCTTTAAAGTTCTTTTTGATAGTTATGTATTAATGTTTACTTAGCCAAAGTTTGAGATTTATATAATTCTGCCTTGTAATAAATTGTAACATTTTCAAAATTCCAAGTGGATTAATATTTTAAAAAAATGAAACCATGAAAGTATTAAAACACAGGTGAACACACACACACACACACACATATATAAAATTTCATTTTCCTGCTAGAAACCTGTAAACAGCACACTAGAATATCATGTTCAAACCCCAACTCTGGAATAAATGACTGTTAACCTTGCTGCAAAAAAAAAAAAAAATACAATGAGCCATGCTTATAATAAATACTCAAAAAATTTCTCTCTGAGAAAATATTTAAGTTGAGACCTCAAGAACAAGATTATATAAAACAGGTATACAACACACAAGGCACATCTGACTATCAATATACATATATTTATATATATATTTATCATCCTCTGCTTCAGAAGTTAGGCTTCAACTGGTTGCTATCAATTAGTAAATATAAAAACATTACTATAGATGAGAATATAGATACAAACGACCCACCAGCCTCTCCATCTGCTCACACATACCTCCCTCCAATGTGACAGAAGGAGAGTTTTTGGTAATTAATTGGAAAGCAAGAAATGAAAAGGCAGGAGGGTATGGTTTGGCATCCTTTTCCCTCCACGGTTCTCGGACCTGACTCCTGCTACCACTGCCACTTTTCAGCAGGAACGGGAATTCGTCCAACAGCTCTCACAAGGGCTTCCTTCCTACCTGCTGCTCAGTCAAAAGCTTCATTAAGCCCCCTCTACTTGTGTCCTCCTTTTCATACTCAGTCCCAGTATCTTGCTTTTTCTTTCACATCATTGTCATGTTCATTATCTATGTTTCTCAGAATTAGGAAGGACAAATATCTTATATGGTATTTAATAATAGCATTTTAGATTGTTTTTCTTCTTTAGTCAATAGGCACACATTGCCTTGAACCATAGAATGATAGCTAGAAATGTTTTTATGGATTACCAAGTCATTCCTCCTTTCTTTCATTGGTAAAGCAGGAGACCCAGATATTTATCATGAATTAATCAAGTTACATTACTGCATAATGGCAAAATTGGCCTAAAACCCTTGTCTAATTACTTTATATAGTGGATGATTATGTGGCCACATTGTCTAGGGCAGTCCTGGTTTACTAATAAAGCTCTTTATAGAAACAAGTTTATGCCCATCATCCCAGTAAGATTATTAATAGCAACATTTTCACTCTCAAAGTATTCCACATATGATGTATGCTCCTCTACTATGGTCCATTTAGCTCTCCACAGAACTATATATACACAGCATTGTTTAGATTCTCAATAAAATTTGTGTTATGTAACTACGGTATTTCAAAGGATAGAATACTGTTACATAAAAGAAATGTGATAAAAATTGTTCCTAAATGTGTGATTTTTCTTACGTGAAGGAGTCCTCAGTCTGGATGTATCCATACATCTATGTTACTTAGGAATTCAGTGATGTCTTTATTAGGTCTATGTGAAAGCCTGTGTATAGAAAGTTGAGGATATGATGAGAGGGGAAGGGAGCTTGGAGACCCGCTCGCTAAAATGAAAATAGAAGGCATGCATACATGTGAATCTCCATTAGCATCATTGACAGGAGTTACAAATTAGTGAATATGGGTCCTTACTTTTTAAATATAAAATGTATATTATGCCATTATTCCAGGCAGACTTGTTTATGTCTTTTACTGGTGTCACATCAGTTGACACAGTATTAGAAGTGATGTACTTCTATTTCTCCCATTTGATAGATGGGAAAAGTGAAGCAAGAGAGAAGTTAAATAACTGGCCAATATGCCTGACTTAATAGCTCTTATTCTTATCTTTGTGTATATCATCTCTGATTTTAGCTAAGAACTTCATAATATTCTCTAATCTTTGTAATTTCCTCTATTTCTTATATTTTCTTTTTCCTTTGTTTCCCCTATATGAATTACCAAAATTTTAATAATGAAAGGGAATTCAGTTTCTTTCTTAGGGGGCATACAGTGAAAGACAAATTTGGGTAATTTAACTTGTTCTCATTTCCAATTACTTTGGAGGGTACCAAGCCTCAGTGAATATGAGTGATTTTTAATAGCTACTAAACTAATGGACAAGCAGGCTGAGTAGCTTTATCTATTTCAGAGAAATAAAGCCACTGAAAGTTCAGTCAAGACTTTGGAGAGGCTGAGGCTCACACAAACAGTGAGAAGGCCAAGATCTCTTTCACATTACTGCCTAACACATTTATTTATTATTTCATCAATAACAAGATAATAATTGAAGAGCATTAACTGAGCTTTGTGGGGTGTAAATGATGAGACACCTAACATGATTAGAGAACAGAATCCTCTCTTTATTCCCTATAAGATTTACAATACCTGTCACAGGAGTTTATAACCTTATGGAAGAACTGTATCTCTAAAGCTCCTGAAAAGTAATTAAATTTCCAAATTATCATTTGAAAGATCATTTTGCCAAGGGTCCTCATGGACATCACTGATCAACACATTGATAAATACGAGATGGGAAATGCCAAGTGATTGAGTGTTAAATATGCTTCCTTTCCTTTGGATCTTTTAAGAACTCAATTAGAAAGACAATTTTTGGATTAGAGTGTTCTGGATATTCATTTACTACTCTGTTCATTCAGCAGATATTTTTTAAGAATACATAGCATCATGTCACATGCAAGCCTCAAGGCTCATAATTCTAGAAGGATAAGGTATAAAGTATTTTGTACAATCATTTTGCTATGTCTGTCTATCTATCTATCTTTTATCTGTCATCTTTTTATCATCTATGTATCATCTATCTATGTATCTGATAATCTATTTATCTATTGCTCTGAGAGTAACTAGGTTAAGGTATTAGGAAGGTTGCCAAATCTTTGAGTTATAAAGCAATCTGACCTGAGGGCTCCTCAAATTAAAGAATCTAAACATAGCAAGTTTCTTCAAGTATCTTGTCATATTTGATTACTATAAAGTTGGATGTACATCTAGATGGACAAAGGAAATTAATTAAGCACCTACTCTAGACCAGGCATTATGAAAGACATTTCACAGACATTTCCTCATATACTCCTCATATCAGTTGAAATTTGTTTTCCAGTTTATGAAATTGAAGCTCAGGGAATTTAAGTAACTGGCCAAAGACTGTAAAGTTAGAAATTGTCAGATAAACCACAAACAGTCTTGCATTCTTCAGAAATTTTTCATTTCTCTTCCTGCCGTTTTTTGAGGGACTTGAATCTGTGTAATCTCTGTTAGTATTTACAGGCATGTGAAACCATACAATTAGCAAAATACTTTGGTAAGTTAATCAGTGTTTACCTTTCTCCCCCTTCACAGCTGGTATTACATTTTACTTTTTAAAAAGAGCAAGGCTACCAAACATGAGTTTCAGTGTCCTTCCTTTTTTCCTTATTAAAATTTATCTTAGTCTTCTTTTCTCGTCAGAGGAAAAACGTCCTTCTCCAAACCAAGACACATTGGAGAAGGCAGATTGGGAAGTCTAGAGTTGTAACTTTCAAAACCTTTGACTGAAATTCACAGTAAGAAATACATGTTATATTGTGATGTAGTGCATACTCATACATGCATATGTACATAAAAATGAAATGAAGTTTCATGAATCAATACTCTAGTAATATATGAATCAGGATGCTACTTTTATATTAATTTCTAGTTCATTCCTATGAAACAAAATAATATTCTTGACACAACAAATTAAATTTATAATCTACAATCCCGCAGTCTAAACACACTAGGCTGAAGACCATTTTTCTTGTGGCCCAGAAGCATCATTTTCAGTTCAAAGGGACAAAGAAAGTATAAGATTAATATCTTGATATTAAGAAAAAAATATATATGCAATATTTGGAAATAAGACAAAAGTATGACATCATATCATTCCATTGTCATGTTGGAGCTTTGCCAAAGGCACACCCTGGGATTATCTAATTCCCTAAGAGAATGAACCTTTGTTTGCCTCAGTATTTACTATGGATTAGACCCAAGACTAGGTAAATTTTCATGCTAACTTATAGATTTTCTCCCCCATATTTCTATCTGGGATGATGCAGAACAATAAAGGTTTGGGTTTTATGATGGGATATAAGTAGTTTTGTATCTGTCTTGGTAATCTATTCCAGTATTCTTTCCTTCAGTGCTGATATTTATTCAATCTCTTTTCATTCAACTTTACCATCCTGCTGGTGCCTTCATCAATAAGTCAAAAAATATCTTTGATGCAAGCTTGTGATGTATGTGTCTGAGAGTCATCTTTTTAACTTTTTGAGAATTGTACTTTGAAATAAATCATGCTGTGCTAGTCATTCTTTACTTGCATTCTGGTTTGCTAAGGCTGCCCTTTTGCAAAACACCAGAAATGAATTGGCTTTTATAAAGGGGGGCTATTTGGTTGCAAATTTACAGTCTTAAAGCCACAAATTGTCCAAGGTAAGGCATCAGCAAAGTGTTTTTTCACTGGAGAAAGGCCACTGGCATCCGGAAAACCTCTGTTAGCTGGGAAGGCACGTGACTGGAGTCTATTTGCTCCCAGGTTGCATTTCAAATTGGCATTCTCCCAAGTGTTGCTCTTGGGGCTTTCTGTCCTTTCTTAGCTGCAGATGCTCTTCAAAATGTCACGCTCAGTTTCTCTAGCATCTGGGCTGTGTGGCTCCTTTTAAAGTACTCCAGTGATCCAATTAAGACCCACCCTGAATGGATGGGGCAACACCTCCATGGAAATTATCCAATGAAAGGTCTCGCCCACAGTTGGAAACACTGAATCAATAGGTTCCAAGCTAATCAACACTAGTACGTCTGCCCACACAATATTGTATCAAAGAGCATGGTGTTTTGGGGGACATAATACATCCAAACTGGCACAACCTGTAATTCTACAGGGCTGAAGAGAAATTTAGAGGTAAAAAGTAAAAAAAAAAAGGCATTCTTCAATATGTCATTTGAAGAACATCTAATACACTTTATTGTTGCATGCTTTTATTATTATTCATCCTTTCATATGGCCATATGCTTTGTTGGACTTTTTCTTACTGATCCTCCATTTTATGTTAATCACACTACAAATGAGCCCATGCATTAAAATCTTTCTGTGCAAGAGAAACTCATTTACACTAATTCCATTATTTTTGTCACCTTTTTTCTAAATTCTAACTGAATTCTGAATATAAAGGAAATAATGTATTTATAAATTAATATCTTTGTACTGTGCACCTAACCTCTGAGATCCACATTACAAACAGCAAATCACAAGTACCTTTCATGCTCCATTTTTAGTTAATTTCTAAACTCAAAAATAGTATTTTATTTTAACTCCCACAGTTAGGAAAGCACATGGTAAAACTGAAAGAGTAAACACTAGAGAGGAAATAGACACAGATACAAAATCATCTAATACCCTCATTGTGCATCAACATAATACTGCTATTGCTATTTGATTTGGAGATATAGCCTTTATTAATAACAAGTAGATGAGAAGGGCAGTTTAGTAAGTGTTCATGCTAAACTTTCATTTCCAAATTAACAGTAATAGGAAAATGTAATTTAAAAATCAGTTTTTGGTAAAAACCTACAGTGTATTTTCTGATCTGCAAGACAGGGCAGATACCAATTAAAGTATGTTTTTTAAGGCATATGAAAGCAGTATGAAACTCAAGTAAATTTTAATGTGAAAAGTTACTGGGAAGAATAGTACAGCTTTGTTCAAAAACACTCACAATCCTAAATGTTTATATGACTGTACTATAAAATCAGAAAATATACTCAAGCTAATGTTTTGGCTGGCAGTGAATTGGAGGGAACAATTTGAAAATACTTCCAAGGACCCCAGTTGGTTCCCATTCATCCTGCTTTGCTACTCAGGGATACATTGCTGTCAAGGAATTGTTAAGCAAAGTCTATTGTGGAAAGTCTATCTCTCACTCATACCTCTGACATCTGTCATTGTTGTGTAAATACTTTAGTGTGATTCTTTGACCAATGTCATGGATTGTATGTATCAACCTGGCATACAAATATGTAACATCCTGTTTATGTCTAGATATAGAAAAAAGATCTCCACACTACAAATATAATGACAATAACAATAAATCAGTGGCTATCAATCCACAAGTATTTGTTTGTCTTGAAAATATTTGCTAAAAAAAAATTGAGTATAACATCATTTGGGGAATGGTTTGGGCATGTCATCTACTCAATTTTCAAAAATTCTGTTTCTAAGAATTATTTGCTCCAAAGGTCATATTACACAATATATTATGCTACTAATATACTAGTAGCTCTCCTAGGTGATAGATTGAATGCTAGAAAAATTATCCATTTATATTGTGAAATATTTGATTTAAAAATGAATAGAAAAGAGAATTTTCAACAGATTTTGGTATATTATCTGTTAAAAAGCATTGTCTGACAATAAGAACAGATGGTATAAAACAACACCATTTATTTTCTCATAGTTCTGTAGGTCAGAAGTCTAGGCATTGTGCGGCTTGGGTTTCACAAGGTCAACATCTAGGGCTATTATTACGTGTGATTGTAGGACTGAGGACCTCGTTTCTTTTCTGGCTGATAGCTAAGGGTCATTCTCAACTTTTAGAGGCTACTCAGATTTCTTGGTTCATGGCCTACGTCCTCCATCTTCAAAGCAAACGATTATAGGTTGAGTCTTTTTCACGCTTGACATTTCTCCAACCACCCTTCTGCCTCACCTCTGCTTTACCTTCCCCTTCGGCCATGTCTCTGACTCCAGCCAGTGAAATTCTCTGCTATTAAGGGCTAATGTGATTGGATTAGGACTACTCAGATAATCCAGGATAATTTCCTTATTTTAAGATCATCTGTGTAGTAACTTTAATTACATCTACAAAGTCTTTCCACATCAATACCTAGATTAGTGTATTAGTGTATTGTGTATAGTTTATTAGTGTATACCCAGGAGATGGGAATATTGGGGCACATCTTTAGAATTTTATCACAAGCTTTCTGCAGAGTGTAATGAAAAATGTTACCCTGTTAGTAAACCAGTATTCCTCCTCAGTTGATAATGCGATTGTTGAAACAGTTTGGAAGATCATGTTACTTTTGGTCATGTTTACCTTTGGCTAAATTAGACACTATTTTCCACAGGTTTTCTTTGGCATTTTCTCTGAATCTTTGCTTCTGTCTCATTTATTAAATGTTCACAGCCCAAATTTAGTGTTATTTGTTGTTTTCTTTCCTATATCACTCTTTAATATAGGCATTGTCCAAAGTGAGTAGGCATCTTCTATTTTCTCAAAATTTCTTCCTTTATGAATACCACGAACTCCAACTTTACTATTTCCCTGTGCAGTGATAACCTCTGACTGTGTTTCACTTCTAATCCAAAATTCACTTAAAACTTGCTACTAATTTTTTCTTGGGTTAAGCAAGACTTCTAAAGGAGAAGCACAAAGGATCTGTATATGGAATTCAAGATGGATGGGAAAAAATGATTATTTCTATTAACTTCTAACTGAAGTTTAGCATTTTCTTTCATTATAAATGTGGTTCACAAGCTAGAGCACTTTAGCAGTATCTATAATGGTGACAAAACAAATAAACACTAACAGATATCTTTGTGTAACATTATGGCTATGGCAAATATCTCTAAACATTATTTACGATAGTCGCTACATCATAATTACTTTATTATTAACCCATCACTATACTGCTGCACATGACTGCAGTCTTAGGTCTCCAGACAATGTAACACCTAGCTAATGTAGGAAGTTCTCTATCCAATAGTTGTTCCACCAAATGATGTAGTGGCCTGTTTTAATATTGGTGACCAGACACCTACATTGCTTTAGGTTATTCCATCTCCACAATAATTTGTTGAACAATATATAGAAGAAGGTGGATCAGAGTACCTGACACTTTGATGTTCTTATTCAGCTAACGAACAACAGTATTCATATGGGACTCCTGTTAAAAAATAAAATATATCTTTAAATTGTTTATACTATAAATGTCAAATTATTTAACATATTATTTATAACATAACCGATTTTTACCGTATTATTTAACACATTTCACAAATTATATAACATTTTTAACATATTATAAAAACCACATATATTACTATATCACAGTTTTAAAGTCTTGACAGTTGCATTTCAATATAATTAGCTTTATGTATAATTGAAGGTATTTGTAGGCATTAAAAAATAATCTGAGAAGGAGTGCATAGGCTTCAGCACACTGTTAAATGGATTTCATAGTACATAACAATAGTCAAGGATCCCTGAAATATTAGAATGTATTATGTATAAAACCAAACTCAACAACTTTCCACTAAATTTCATCTCTTCACTTGACTCCTTAATCATATTGTAAGTAACACCACTCTGGCTATAAATCTCCCTCCCCCTTTGGGTGCAATTTCTCTCTTTGATAAATTCTCAGCATTTATTTATTTTCTTACAATATTTTTAAACTTATTATTTGTTATAGGTAATGTCAAACATACACAAATTAGAAGAGTGGAATGGATGCACATGTTTTAATCAAATCATACAGTATCAATAACAAATAATTGATGGCCAATCTTTACTGCTACCCTACTGTCTCCTGCTAATTTTGAAACAAATCCTATATGGCATCCATTAATTTTTCAGTATGTATCTTGAAATGATAGAAATTCCCAACACAAACACCATTCAATTGTCACACCTACAAGCATAATATAAAAATTATTCTTTAATATGACTGAATTTGTATTTATAAATTTGTATTTACACCTTCTGATTGTATCATATTCCTATTATATTTATGTTTTATATTTTATATTTCATATATATTTATATATAAATATTTTTAAATACACATATTTTTATTTTTATTATATATATAATTTAACTTTTTCATTTGAGATAATTATAGATTCATACACAGTTTTAAAAAATAATAGAAATATAGCTGGTGTATTCTTTTCCCAGTTACAACCAATGGTAATATCCTGCAAATCTACAGTACAATATCACAACCAGGATATTGGTGTTGCTATAGTCAAGTTACAAGGACCCTTTACATTGCCTCCCACCCCCACCTCCTTCACCCCTAGAAACCATTAATCTGTTCTCCATTTGTACAACATTTTCATTTAACCCATGCTGTCTAGATGGAATCATACAGTATGTACATTTTGGGAATTGGCTTTTTTTTACTCATCATGATTTTCTGGAGTTTCATTCACCCAGGTTGTTGCATGTCTCTAGAGTCCATTCCTTTTTGTCAATGAATAGTATTCGGTGGTACACATGTGCTACTTTTGTTTTGTTTGTTTTTCATTTACACAATGAAGGGCAAATGGGTTGTTCCCAGTTTTAGGTTGCAATCAATAAAGCTTCTATACACATTTGTGGTTAGGTTTTGTCATGAACATAAGTGTTCATTTCTCTGGGATAAATGTCCATAAGTGCAACTTTTGAGTTGTACGGACATTGCATGTTTAGTTCTAAAAACAAAACAACAACAACAAACTTTCAAACTATTTTCCAGAGTGGTGTTATTTTCCATTCCCACAATCAGTGTGCCATTGTGTGATCCAGTTTGTCTGCATTCTCCCTGGCATTTGGTTTTCTCAGGTATGTAGTAGGACTTCATTGTGTTTTTAATTGTATTCTCCTAATGATAAATGGTATTGATCATCTTTCCATTTGGTCATTTGCCATCTGTGTATCTTCTTTGGTGAAATGTTTCCTCATGTCTTTTTCCCAAGTTCTAATTGGACTGTTACTGTGTACTGTTGAGATTTGAGATTCTTTATATATTCTCAATATTATTCCTGTCGAATATGTAGTTCACAAATATTTTCTCCTGCTCTGTAGGTTGTCTTTTCATTACCTTAAAAGAGTTTTTTTAGAGCAAAATTTTCTGTTTTTTTTAACTTTTGATATAGTCCCGTTCATTAAATTGTGCTTTTGTGGATCATACTTTTGGGATGAATTCTACAAACTCTTTACCTATCCTTAGATCCTGAAGATTTTATAGAATTTTTTCCTAAAAGTTTTATAATTTTACATTTTAAATGTAAGTCTGTGATTCATCTTGAGTTACTTTCTGAATAAGGTGTGAGACTTAGCTGATGTTTGTTTGTTTTCTTTTTCTTTTTTTTTCAATTTTGCCTATGGATGGCCTATTGCTCCAGCACCGTTTATTGAAAAGACAGTCTTTCCTCCATTGATTTACTTTTGAACTTTTGTCAAAAATCACTTGTGAAATTGTGTGTGTGTTTATTTCTGGGTCCCCTATCTGTTTTACTGATCCACGGGTCTTCCCTCTGCAAGTTCCACACAGACTTGATTGCTGTAGCTATAGAGTAGTTATAGACATTGGGTAGACTGCTTCCTCACACTTTCTTCTTCTTTTTCAAAATTATTTTATCTATTCTGGTTCCTTTTCCTTTCCAGATACATTTTAGATAACTTTTCTATTTCAACAACAACAGCAAAAAACTTACTAAGATTTTGATAGAAGTTGTGTCAAACCTGTATATCAATTTTTGGAGAATTAACATCTTTAAAATGTTAAATCTTCCAATCTGTGAATATGGTATGTGCCTTAATTTCCCAGATGCTAAAACAAATACCATACCATAGGTTGGTTTATATAATGGGGATTTGTTGGCTCAGAGTTTTAAGACAAGAAGTCCAAAAGTCGAGGCATCAGCAAGGTGATGCCTTCTCCCCAAAGGCTGTGGCATTCTGGGGCTGGTTCCTGCTGATCCTTGGTCCTTGGCTTTTCTGTCACATGGCAGTGAACATAGCAATGTCTTCTCCCTTCTCCTCTGGGTTCCATTGACTTCTGGCTTCTTCCTATATGTCATTCTCTCTATATGTTTGAATTTCATTCTGGGTGTAAAGGACTCCATCACTCTGGATTAAAGCTCAACCTCATTCAGTTGGGCCACACCCTAACTGAAGTACCATCTTCAAGAGATCCTATTTACAATGGGTTGGCACTCACCAGAATGTAGACTGAGACCAAGAACATGTCCAAACTATGGTACACAATTCAATCCACCACAGTCCACCCTCTGGAATCCAAAAGGACATGTTCCTCCGACATACAAAGATACATTCATTCCATCACAACATTCCAAAGCCTTAAGCCATTTTAGAACAACACTAAGTACAAAATCTCATCAAAAACAGTTAATGTCCTGGGGCAAAGTTTCTCTATCTGATGGACTTGTGGAACCTAGAAAACAAGTTAACTGCTTCAACTATACAAAGTGGGACAGGCATAGGAAAACATTCCCATTCCAAAAGGGAGAAATTGGAAGGCAAACAGGGGATACTGGTCCCAAACAATTCTGAAATCCAGCAGGGCAAATTCTATTCAAACTCAAGGCCTGCGAGCAATTGGTAGCTTGATGCTTTGTCCTTTGGGCCTAATATAGCAGCAGTGTCACTCCTTTCAAGCACTTGTGCAGTGGCCACACTCTCCAAGCACCAGAATGACAGCCTTGCTCTTGGCAACTGCCAGGGCACAAACCTCATTCACTCCTGGCCCCACCCTTCCTGAGCATTGGGAGGGTGCTCAGTTGTCCATGAATGCTGGGGCACAGAACCCACTCTCTCCAAGCATTGCTATGCTGATCGTGGTATCTGCGAATGGCAGGACACAGGTCTCACCATCTCTGAGCATTGGAGTGGGGGCACTCTGCCTGAATGTCGGGGTGCAAGGTTTGCCACTTTCAACAGACAGGGCAGACGGCCTACGCCTTCCAAGATTAGGTGCAGACCCACCCTGTCCACACATACGGTGGGCCCACTTTTTTGGCCAGAATAAATCTTTTCCATCTAGACCTCTGCTTCCATGATCCTGCTCTTGAAGTCATATTTCCTTAACTTGCCCCTTCTCTGTAACTTTCAGTCAGGCTGGTAGTGGTTCTGCTCATGCAAAATTTAGAAAAATCCTTGCAGGCTTTGCGTGCTGGTCAAGAGGTTTCAAACCAGGGGGCAAAAGCGACTTTACACATATCCATTCTGGATAACTGCATTTGCATTCCTGACTTCCACTGAAATGGCTGGCTGAATGCATATTCAGACACACCCCTTTAGCAAAGGGTTGTTCATTAGACCTTCCCACGGAGCCCTGTCCTCTGGGGACTCATTTTCTGAAAGCTCAGGGGGTTCCCTGGGCAGCTGCTGGCCCTAGTCTCAGGGCATACTACGTGGATAGGCTGAACATTTTCAAAATCATCAAATTTCTGGTTCCTTTGTGCTGAGGAGTTTAATTCTCAGCTTATCCCTTTCCTCTCACACTTTACTGTAAGTTGCAAGGAGAAACTAGGTTGCTTAGCTTAGGCTTAGCTTAGAAATCTCCTCAGCTAAATATCCAAGTTCATAGCTCCTAACTTCCACTTTCAGTCTGACGTCAGGAGAGTTATGACTCCATGAAAATTACTGAGAAGTGTTCCTCCTCCTATGTTTTCTGAAAAGATTGTATAAAATTGGCTTAATTCTTTTTTAAAACATTTTCGAGCATTTTCCACTGAAACTGTCTAGGCCTGGAGATTTCATTTTTGGAATTTTTAAAATTACAAATTAAATTTCCTCAGTAAATATAAAGCTATTTAAATTATCTCATATTAGGTGAATTGTGATAGTTTTTATATTTTTGAGGAATTGATCCATTAAATCTGAATTGTTAAATTAATTTGAGTAGAGTCGTTAACAGTATTCTCTTGTCATTCGTTATACTTTTGCATTGTCTATAGTGATGTCACCACTTTCAATCCTGATTTGGTAACTTGTGTCTTTTCTTTTTGTCAGTCTTGCTAAAGGTTTGTCAATTTTAATGATCTTTTCAAAGAACCAGCACTTGGTTCCATTGATTTTCTCTTTTTTTCTATTTTCAATTTCATTGATTTCTGCTCTTAGCTATATTATTACCTTTTTTTCTGCTTGCTTTGAGTTTGCTCTGCTCTGCTTTTTCTAGGTTCCTGGAGTAGGAGTTTATATTACTGATACATTTTTTTTTTCCTTTTCTAATGGATGTATTTAGTACTATAAATTTCTTTCTCAGCACTGCTTTAGGTGTGTCACAAATATTTTGATATGACATCTTTTCATTTTCTTTCAGTTCACTGCATTTTTTTTCCTTGATACTTTCTTGTTGACCCATGGAGTAATAGGAAGCGTGTTTCTTGTTATGTTTTTGTTATTGAATTCAAGTTCTATCCCATTGTAGACAGAAAACACACTGTATGACTTCAATTATTTGAATTTTTGTTTATTTTTGTTTTGCAATGATTGTTATGTGGAAATTCTTAAGATGATGAGGTGCAAAAACAAATAAGGCAGCAAGAGCATGGAAGTTCAGTGTTGTAAGCTCAAAGGCCCTAAAAGGGAAAAAGGTAGAATGAGGGCAGCAGACAGGTGATCTGAACCCACCTAACCTAGGCTCCTGCCAGGGTTGGTGGGGAAGCCAGGCAAGAAGCACATGTGGGACCCAGAAGGGAGGGATAGGGCTTTCTTGCAGATATTGGGAATTGGAGTTTCAAACTATATAGTGAAAAGTAGATGCGGCAAAGGCCATTTGGAGAAGCTGAGGGCCCCTTCTTATCATCGAAGCTATATGGAGATACAGACCTTGCTAATAAATTATGCAGCACGAAAAGACAAAAGGCCTTTCAGACAAGAAGCAGCAAGGGTCGTTGGGAGAAAAAGCAGCAGAGGCCATTTGGCGAACCAAGGGCAGCTCTTATCATCTAAACTGTATTGAGGCACAGGCCTTGCTAGTTGTGGTTATGCCTAGGGTGAGGCTCACCTGGATGATTTCTCAAAGGGAAAGTTTTGACTAAGCCAGACAGGATGACAATGCACCAAATATAATTTCTTTCATGCCATTGCAGTATTATGACTAGGATATGGTCTATTTTGCTACTGAATTAAAATTCTCTGAATATACGTATATGTATTTGTATGTACATATATGCAGCATGATGAGAGGATGTGGGAGGACAAGAATGTCAACTTCAAGAGTTTCCAGCAAAGGGATCTATAATTTCCAGACCTCTGCTTCTTAAGTGGGTGGTCAACATCAGCCAGAACATTCTGGTTGATTACAAACTATGAACGACATTTTCACTTGGAAAATTCTGCTCTTAACTTTAGAGAACATCAATCTGAATATTAAAAAGAAAAAAATTCAGAAGCATTTCCTTTGAGGACTCTGGTTTGGAAGTTATACTACTACTATAGATGCTGCTATGCAAAGTTTCCCTTATTAAAATGTAGTACATTCTGAGGCAAATATCCTTATTATAATGATATTCATAGTTTTATAAAATGTCCTCTGTTCTTATATAAATCAAAGTATGTCAACCACCATCTTGACTTCATCACCTTGACAAGTACAAGTTCATTTGAAAGGATTATTTTACATTACAGAAGAGTCTCTCCTACCGGTTCAGCATATTTTTTCTGCCAATAAGACATTTTTTTTTAGATAGTTAATTTCAAGTTCCTCTAGTAAAATATTTTAATCTACGTTTTACATCCCGTCCTTTTTATTGATCATATTTCATGTGTTTATGATTTGCCTGAGATAAAGTTTAGTTTTTATCACTCAGTTTTTATGACAGAGCCAAATTGATTGAAATCTTCAAAAGGCCTTTAAACAAATTACTTTTGGCTGTATAATATTAAAGATCTGATTATATGGATGCTTTTATTAAATTGACTATTGTTGAACATTATGTCTGTAAAGACATTTGATCCAACACATTTTTCAAGCATCATCATAATTTAAGGATAATCAACAAGTAAACCATGTGTATTAAAAAATAACAAGAAAGAAACTTTGTGATGTGATTGTCAAAGTAATCAAACTTTAGAGAGTTGCCTTAAGCAGTATTATTATCTTGAGAGGAGACTGCACACAAAGAAAACAATAATGTCATTATGATGGGAATGATGAGAATATTTTTTGAATAAGCATGTGAATTTGATTTTTTTCTGTTACTATGATTCTGTTAATTTGCACATGAAAATTCCATTTACAAAAGCAAGTAAAAAAGCTGTCATTATTGAATGTGTGACTTTTACATGCATGAGTTAAAATATACTTGAATTATCCTGATGTGTTTAAATTCAAATATAATTATTTGGGGAATTTATAAAAGATTTTAAATTTTTTAAATTACCCCTCTAAAAATAATTTACTTCCATTCCTATTAAACATTTTTAAAAATTAAAAAATTTGATAGACTACCTAAGATGAATTCTCTTAAATTTGTATAAGAACACTGAGATTGAAATATAGAGGTAATAAATTAATTCACATTAACAGTGATAACCACATAAATCACATCAGATATTTTTTCAAACATGTCTATTCCAAATGTTCTTTTCCGGTCATAAAATAATTATATTAATATCAGGCCACACCGAAGAAGACATTCTAAAATGATTTTAATATATGTGAAAGTTATCCTCAAATTAAGTTATTGCATACATACTGAATTCTTTGTATTTCCAACATATAATTTTTCACCTCTTTCAAGTGATCTAAGAGACCCATTTAAGTTTTTGAAATGTGTAGTACGTTTTAAAAGAACTCATATTTTGTCCCAAGACCTTTGGCAATTACAATACAATACATCTGCAAACTGGATGGATTCTGTTCTACTTTTAACTCCAAAAATGTGAACTTCAAAAGCTTCATAGAAGATGTATTACATTCTAGCACACGTATCTGTCATGCATAAGAACTAGTTAACTAATTTGCTTGCTTTGGGGTCATTTTTTTTTCTTACAAACTATATATAATTCTTTGAATTCAAACTCATAAAATCTGCTGATGAGATTCAGCTTCAGAAGAATATTTCCTGACTCTTAATATTTCAAAAAACACATTTCTGGAAACTTTACTATATTAAATCTTATTAATACAGAGGTCTGGGGCAATCATTATTGAGTTGTCATCAGAGTCTACAGAATATAAATCTAAACAAATGCGTCCAGTATAAAAAGAATTCTTTATTAAAACCACCTTTCCTTAAGGTTCTATTACCTCAATATGTGATTTTTGTGTGTTTGAACAGAGCTTTCTCTCGTGTCACTGTAACTGGCCACTGCTTGCTTGCATTCCATCAAAAGTGACACCATTAGGAGTTGAGAAGAACTGTTTGGCAAACTTACTGTTCTGTTACAAAGTACACCCAGTCAAATTGATCATCCTAGGCATAGCTTTATTTTGAAAGATGGAGCCCAAATATGCCTATGGTTCAGGCAATTAAAGTTGTTACAAATGTCTGTGATTATTTTTAATTCATATGGCCCTACTTTTTTTCATCTGTTTTCCCTTTCCTTTTTAATCATTCTTTTTTTTATCACCACATTCCACAAGATGAAATCAGTTGTTAACTAAACATCCATTCTTGAAGCAAAGTCATTTATTTAAGAAAATGAACCTGCCATTTATCCATATTAGTGGTTAACTTTCTTAGGCTACTTAAAATGCTGACATTTGATCCTCATCTTGCAAAATGCACCAGTTTTTAAAATGTGTTTTCAAGAGAATGAAAAGGCTAAGCTTCAGAGATCCAGAGACTGTTATATGTGATTTGCTACAGCTCAGGTTACTGCAAGGTGGAAACAATGTCAGCAGGTGCAGAATCAACTTTTTATATAATTCATTGTATATAGCAATCTATGAGCTAATAAAGTCAGTATTAATATGTTGCCACTGTGCATAATAATTCTTAAACATAAGCTTCATATTTTAAATAGGGCAGTTATAATATACCCAGTTATAATATACTCTGATTTCACCATTTCTTGTGAAAATTTTAAACTAAGCCAGAATTATATATGTATTTCCAAGACTCTAATGGGCAGGGAAGGAAAGCCCAGTGCTCTAACAAGGAAGTCACCATCTGCTTTAACCATATGAGGGGAAGGTAAGGTACACCTAGCTTTAACCATATGAAGGGAAGGTAAGGTACACCTAGCTACAGGCTGCTGACATGCACATAGTCGTTCATGAGTAAGCAGTTCAAAATTGGTGTTATAGCATTAGCCAACTGTCTTTAAATGAGGAGGGTACTTGAGTTAAATTGAGTTAATTGTTAGGAAAGGATTACATCTCAACACTTATTCTTCATCACCACTGCTCTATGGTTAAAGTGTATCGATTATTTTAAGTGAAGCAAGGCTGCAAAAGCCACTTTTATAACTGAATTTCTTCCAGATGTGTGGAATGAAAGTACAGATTTTGTAGATGCCTCAATCTCAGCATCCCTGAGATCGAATAACTATTCCTGTGGCTTTGCTTAAAAATTCATGCTCATTTTAGAGAACTCCCTGAAATCCTTGAAAATACGTTCTTAAAATATCCTTGTCCTAATTTCCTTACAGTTTTAATTGCTAATTTTAAGGGAAGTTTATTGCTGAAGTGCAAGAAGCCTCTGTGACTATAGCTAGAATTTATTTACCTTTCTATCCTCTAGCAGGAGTTCAATTCCAAAGGTTTCAGGTGTCAGCTCAAAATTAAAAAGAAAAAAAATTGTCTTTTAGACTTGCCTATAGCTTTCAGTGCACGTTCCCATGCATTTTTACCCCAACTTTAGAGGTAGGGATTAAGAATGGATTATTGTGGCTTAACTCAAGTTTTCATTTTATTTTTCACCTTCCTGCAGTTGTGTGGCTTCCCTGTACCTGATTATTGTGGAAGGCTTAGATAAAGGTGAAGTGGTTGGATTTCAATCAATATGAGACAGAGTGCCTCGGATGGGTCTGGGAGAGCGTTTTGAGACTGCTGTTGAGGCAGACACAGCCTCTCCACCTGAAGGAATGGTGCACTCTCTTGCAGCTGAGTTTCAACCCTTTTGTTTCCCTCTAATGCACTATTGATCTTGTGAGACTGAAAAGCCTTTTCCTAATGTGCATTAAGCCCAGAATTGTTACATCTTCCCAACATGGTACTGCACTTGGAAATTACGTTACTTCTTAAATTCAATTACTCTATAACTTTTTATACATAGCACTTTGATTGAGAATATGTCAATTAATTAATATGCTAAACTGCTAATAAATTCCATTAAATCACTTTAAAGAAAATGTCACCTCTTTGAATTCCCTCAAAGAAAATCTTCAGTAATTCTACCAACACCTATTTCCTCCTAAATCCAGGAGGATTAATTTAATTTATTTATTTTATTTTTCTTACATCCAACATAATTTTCCCAACCACATTTAAGTCATATTAATCCAAATACAAAACAAAATTTGGATGTATAATATCCCTACTATCCTTTGGAACAATTTCCACTGTAAAATTTTTGAATATTTAATTTATCACTCTTTCTTTATATTTACATTCTGTAAGTCATAACTTTTTTATTAAAGTAAAGAGATGATTTTTTCCTTCTTTTAACTTGTGTTTCCATAGAATAGTTTCTGAAACTATTTATTTTTGAAAAATTCTAACAGACTCAAGGTAAATGCATCACAGAACCCAGTTTCTTTTAGAAAAGATGTTATTTGGGATGAAAATGATCAAACATTGTGAATTTGTGCAAAAATAAAATCAAACAATTTCAAGCAATTTTTGATCAGGTACACTTATGATATGTGTTACTTGTTAATATTTACAGGCACTACTATATTAATGCATTAAAGGCACAAGAAACACCAACAAAAGTGAGATTTTACAAAGATTACATAAACTTTAAATAAATGGTATTTTAACAGAATTCTTTAATGTACAGATTAACTAGGATACTATTATGTATCATTTTCTTTTGTAATTTAGGAAAGCCCTCCTGCGTTTTATTTTCCTTTATTTTGCTCTAACTTCAAGAGAAAAATTGAAAACATACAGGAAAGTCAGATTAATAATATGAAAAACATCTAAAAACTCACCCCCTAAATTCAACAATTCATGATATTACCATATTTGTATTATCTGTGTGTGTGTTTGTGTGTGTGAAAACACGTTATGCAAATATAATAAAATTATCTGGCTGCCTCTTATTTAAACAACACAGCTTGTACATCTTATAACTAAAGGCATTCTCCTTAACAATCAAAATGCCAATAGCCCAGCAAAAGAATCAACAATAATTTCCTAATGTAATCTAATATTGAATTCATACCAAATTTCCCAAATAGTTCCCCAAATGTCTTTATAGCTGTTTTTTTTTTTCCCCAAACAATTTTCAAATCAAGCCTCATACATTGCAGATGGTAGTAAGGATTCTTTAGTCTCTGTAAATCTAGAATGACCCACTTATCTTTTTATAACAATGTCTTTTGAAGATCACAGGATAGTTGTCTTCTCGAATGCCCCACATTGTGTATTTGAATTATTTCCTGGTGGCATCATTTATCATAGTCTTCTAACCACTGTATTTCCTAGTCTGGAAGTTAGGTTACTAGGCTTGATAAAATACAAGTTAAATTTTTTTGGCAAGAATATTGCTTAAGATCAAGAAGCATAGAGTGTCAGGTCATCACAGTTTGGGTGTTGCCAAGTTAGATGATGTAGTTAACATGGTAACATTAGAGTTCTTCATTGTTAATCTGTACTTCCCTTTCTAAGAAATATGTGGGGTGATACTTTGAGTGCATGAAAATATCGCAACAAAATTTCATTGAATGTTTTTTAAATCTTTTACTAATTTTAGACCAAAGCAATCATTACAGTGGAGTTAAAAAAAAAAGATTTCGCAATGATCTCATTCTTTCTATGTTTTTTAGCTGGCATTCTGTAGTAAAGAAGAGCTTCCTCTCATTTACTAAAGTTACAATACATTTCCTCAAAAAAAAGTAATAACAGCAGTCTGGGAGACTCCCTACACAGCCCTGCAGCCCAGAACCACTCTGGGGGGATGGCACTCACCTGTGACATAGCACAGTCATCCCTCAACAGGGGACCTGGGGGTGCATGGCCTGGAATAGGGACCCACTCACAACTCTCAGGGTCCATACACCAATACCAAGGACTTGTGGGTCAGCGGCACAGACAAACTGTAGCAGGACTGAACTGAAGGATTAGACTATTGCAACAGCTTTAAAACTCGAGGAACACCAGGGAGATTTGATTGTTAGAGCTGCCCCCCTCCCTGACCGCCCGGACACACGCCCCATAAACAGGGCGGGCAACACCAACTACACACACAAGCTTGGTACACCAGTTGGACCCCACAAGACTCACTCCCCCACTCACCACAAAGACAAAGCAGGGGAGAACTGGCTTTAGGGGGAACAGGTGGCCCATGGACGCCACCTGCTGGTTAGTTAGACAAAGTGTACTCCACAAAGCTGTAGATCTGACAAATTAGAGATAAGGATTTCAATCGGTCTACAGATCCTAAAAGAACCCTATCAAGTTAAGCAAATTCCAAGAGGCCAAAAACAACAGAAAATTTTAAAGCATATGAAAAAACCAGACAATACGGATAACCCAAGCCCAAGCACCCAAATCAAAAGATTAGAGGAGACATAGTATCTGGAACAATTAATCAAAGAACTAAAGATGAATGATGAGACCATGGCACAGGATATAAAGGACATGAAGAAGAGCATGGCACAGGATATAAAGGACATCAAGAAGACCCTAGAAGAGCATAAAGAAGAAATTGCAAGAGTAAATTAAAAAAAAGATGATCTTATGGAAATTAAAGAAACTGTTGACCAAATTAAAAAGATTCTGGATACTCATAGTGCAAGACTAGAGGAAGCTGAACAATGAATCAGTGACCTGGAAGATGACAGAACAGAAAATGAAAGAACAAAAGAAAGAATAGGGAAAAAAATTGAAAAAATTGAAATGGACCTCAGGGATATGATGTATAATATAAAACATCCAAATATAAGACTCATTGGTGTTCCAGAAGGGGAAGAGAAGGGTAAAGGTCTAGGAAGAGTATTAAAAGAAATTGTTGGGAAAAACTTCCCAAATCTTCTATGCATCATAAATACACAAACCATAAATGTCCAGCAAACTCCAAATAGAATAAATCCAACTAAACACACTCCAAGACATATTCTGATCACACTTTCAAATACGGAAGAGAAGAAGCAAGTTCTGAGAGCAGCAAGAGAAAAGCAATTCAACACATACAAAGGAAACAGCATAAGACTAAGTAGTGACTACTCAGCAGCCACAATGGAGGCAAGAAGGCAGTGGCATGACATATTTAAAATTCTGAGTGAGAAAAATTTCCAACCAAGAATACTTTATCCAGCAAAGCTCTTCTTCAAATTTGAGGGAGACCTTAAAATTTTCACAGACAAACAAATGCTGAGAGAATTTGCTAACAAGAGACCTGCCCTACTGGAAATACTAAAGGGAGCCCTACAGACAGAGAAACAAAGAAAGGAGAGAGAGACATGGAGAAAACTTCAGTACTAAAGAGATTCAGTATGGGTACATTAAAGGATATTAATAGAGAGAAGGAAAAAATGTATATGACAAACATAAACCAAAGGATAATATGGCTGATTCAAGAAATGCCTTCATGGTTATAACATTGAATGTAAATGGATTAAATTCCTCAATTAAAAGACATAGATTTGCAGAATGGATCAAAAAAAATATGAACCATCAATATATTGCATACAAGAGACTCATCTTAGACACAGGGACACAAAGAAATTGAAAGTTTAAGGATGGAAAAAAATATTTCATGCAAGCTACAGCCAAAAGAAAGCAGGTGTAGCAATATTAATCTCAGATAAAATAGACATTAAATGTAAGGATGTTATGAGAGACAAAGAAGGCCACTACATACTACTAAAAAGGGCAATTCAACAAGAAGAAATAACAATCATAAATGTTTATGCACCCAATCAAGATGCCATAAAATACATGAGAGAAACACTGGCAAAACTAAAGGAAGCAATTGATGTTTCCACAATAATTGTGGGAGACTTCAACACATCACTCTCTCCTTTAGATAGATCAACCGGACAGAAGACCAGTAAGGAAATTGAAAACCTAAACAATCTGATAAATGAATTGGATTTAACAGACATATAAAGAACATTACATCCCAAATCACCAGGATACACATTCTTTTCTAGTGCTCACAGAACTTTCTCCAGAATAGATCGTATGCTGGAACATAAAACAAGCCTCAGTAAATTTAAAAAGATTGAAATTATTCAAAGCACATTTTCTGACCACAATGGAATACAATTAGAAGTCAATAACCATCAGAGACTTAGAAAATTCACAAATACCTGGAGGTTAAACAACACACTCCTAAACAATCAGTGGGTTAAAGAAGAAATCACAAAAGAAATTGCTAAATATATAGAGACGAATGAAAATGAGAACACAACATACCAAAACCTATGGGATGCAGCAAAAGCGGTACTGAGGGAGAAATTTATAGCACTAAAGACATATATTAAAAAGGAAGAAAGAGCCAAAATCAAAGAACTAATGGATCAACTGAAGAAGCTAGAAAATGAACAGCAAACCAATCCTAAACCGAATAGAAAAAAGAAATAACAAGGATTAAAGCAGAAATAAATGACATAGAGAACAAAAAGACAATAGAGAGGATAAATAGCACCAAAAGTTGGTTCTTTGAGAAGATCAACAAGATTGACAAGCCCCTAGCTAGACTGACAAATTCAAAAAGAGAGAAGACCCATATAAACAAAATAGTGAATGAGAAAGGTGACATTACTGCAGATCCTGAAGAAATTAAAAAAATTATAAGAGGATACTATGAACAACTGTATGGCAACAAACTGGATAATGTAGAGGAAATGGACAATTTCCTGGAAACATATGAACAACCTAGACTGACCAGAGAAGAAATAGAAGACTTCAACCAACCCATCACAAGCAAAGAGATCCAATCAGTCATCAAAAAGCTGCCCACAAACAAATGCCCAGGGCCAGATGGCTTCACAGGGGAATTCTACCAAACTTTCCAAAAACAGCTGACACCAATCTTACTTAAAATTTTTCAAAACATCGAAAAAAATAGGACACTACCTAACTCATTTTATGAAGCTAACATCAATCTAATACCAAAACCAGACAAAGATGCTACAAAAGAGGAAAACTACCAGCCAATCTCCCTAATGAACACAAATGCAAAAATTCTCAACAAAATACTTGCAAATCAAATCCAAAGACACATTAAAAAAATCATACACCATGACCAAGTGGGGTTCATTCCAGGCATGCAAGGATGGTTCAACATAAGAAAATCAATCAATGTATTACAACACATTAACAAATCAAACAGGAAAAATCAAATGATCATCTCAATAGATACTGAAAAAGCATTTGACAAAATCCAACATCCCTTTTTGATAAAAACACTTCAAAAGGTAGGAATTGAACGAAACTTCCTCAATACAATAAAGAGCATATATGAAAAACCCACAGCCAGCATAGTACTCAATGGTGAGAGACTGAAAGCCTTCCCTCTAAGATAAGGAACAAGACAAGGATGCCCCCTACCATCACTGTTATTCAACATTGTGCTGGAAGTGCTAGCCAGGGCAATCCGGCAAGACAAGGAAATAAACGGCATCCAAATTGGAAAGAAGGAAGTCAAATTGTCATTGGTTGCAGATGATATGATCTTATATCTGGAAAACCCCAAGAAATCAATGATACAACTACTAGAGCTAATAAACAAATTTAGCAAAGTAGCGGGATACAAGATTAATGCACATAAGTCAGCAATGTTTCTATATGCTAGAAATGAACAAACTAAAGAGACACTCCAGAAAAAGATACCATTTTCAATAGCAACTAAAAAAATCAAGTACCTAGGAATAAACCTAACCAGAGATGTAAAAGACCCATACAAAGAAAACTACATAGCTCTACTAAAAGAAATAGAAGGGGACCTTAAAAGATGGAAAAATACTCCATGTTCATAGATAGGAAGGCTGAATGTCATCAAGATGTCAATTCTACCCAAACTCATCTACAGGTTCAATGCAATCCCAATAAAAATTCCAACAACCTACTTTGCAGACTTGGAAAAGCTAGTAACCAAATTTATTTGGAAAGGGAAGATGCCTCGAATTGGTAAAGACACTCCAAAAAAGACAAATGAAGTGGGAGGACTTACATTCCCTGACTTTGAAGCTTATTATAAAGCCACAGTTGTCAAAACAGCATGGTACTGGCACAAAGATAGACATATAGATCAATGGAATCGAATTGAGAATTTGGAGATAGACCCCCAGATCTATGGCTGATTGATCTTTGATAATGCCCCCAAAGTCACTGAACTGGTCATAATGGTCTTTTTCAACAAGTGGGGCTGGGAGAGTTGGATTTCCATATCTAAAAGAATGAAAGAGGACCCCTACCTCACACCCTACACAAAAATTAACTCACAGTGGATCAAAGATCTCAATATAAAAGAAAGTACCATAAAACTCCTAGAAAATAATGTAGGGAAACATCTTCAAGACCTTGTATTAGGTGGCCACTTCCTAGACTTTACACCCAAAGCACGAGCAACAAAAGAAAAAATAGATAAATGGGAACTCCTCAAGCTTAGAAGTTTCTGTACCTCAAAGGAATTTCTCAAAAAGGTAAAGAGGCAGCCAACTCAATGGAAAAAAAATTTTGGAAACCATGTATCTGACAAAAGACTGATATCTTGCATATATAAAGAAATCCTACAACTCAATGACAATAGTACAGACAGCCCAATTATAAAATGGGCAAAGGTATGAAAAGACAGTTCTCTGAGGAGGAAATACAAGTGGCCAAGAAACACATGAAAAAATGTTCAGCTTCACTAACTATTAGAGAGATGCAAATTAAGACCACAATGAGATACCATCTCACACCAATTAGAATGGCTGCCATTAAACAAACAGGAAACTACAAATTCTGGAGGGGATGTGGGGAAATTGGAACTCTTATTCATTGTTGGTGGGACTGTATAATGGTTCAGCCTCCCTGGAAGCCAGTCTGGCAGTTCCTTAGAAAACTAGATATAGAGTTACCCTTCAATCCAGCAATTGAACTTCTCAGTATATACCCGGAAGACCAGAAATCAGTGACACGAACATATATCTGCATGCCAATGTTCATAGCAGCAATATTCACAATTGCCAATAGATGGGAACAACCCAAATGTCTTTCAACAGATGAGTGGATAAATAAAATGTGGTATATACATATGATGGAATACTACACGGCAGTAAAAAGGAACGATGTCGTGAAACTTATGACAACATGGATGAACCTTGAAGACATAATGCTGAGTGAAATAAGCCAGGCACAAAAATACAAATATTATATGCTATCACTAATGTGAACTTTGAAAAATGTATAACAAATGGTTTACAATGTAGAATGTAGGGGAACTAGTGATAGAGAGAAATTAAGGAAGGGGGAACAATAATCCAATAAGAACAGATAAGCTATCATGGGTAAATTTAACATTCTGGGAATGCCCAGGAATGACTATGGTCTGTTAATTTCTGATGGGTATAGTAGGAACAAGTTCACAGAAATGTTGCTATATTTAGATTACTTTCTTGGGGTAGAGTAGGAACATGTTGGAAGTAAAGTAGTTATCTTAGGTTAGTTGTCTTTTTATTACTCCCTTGTTATGGTCTGTTTAAAATGTTCCTTTATTGTATGTTTTTTTTTAATTTTTTTAATTTTTTTAATTTTTTTAATTTTTTATAGAGTTGATTTAAAAAAAACAGTTTAAAAAAAAAAAAAAAACAAGGAAAAAAATATGCAGAGCCCCCTTGAGGAGCTGGTGGAGAATGCAGGGGTATTGGCCTGCCCCACCTCAATGTGCTCACAGACATAGGGGACTGGTGGTTTGATGGGTTGAGCCCTCTATCACAGGGCTTGCCCTCAGGAAGACTGTTGCCTCAAAAGAGAGGCTAGGCCTCCCTATAATTGCACCTAAAAGCCTCCTCCCGGATGCCTCTTTGTTGCTCAGATGTGGCCCTCTCCCTCTAGCTAAGCCAACTTGAAAGGTGAAATCACTGCCCTCCCCCCTACATGGGATCAGACACTCAGGGAAGTGACTCTCCTTGGCAATGTGGAATATGACTCCTGGGGAGGAATGTAGACCCGACATTGTGGGATGGAGAACATCTTCTTGACCAAAAGGGGGAAATGAAAGGAAATGAAATAAGCTTCAGTGGCAGAGAGATTCCAAAAGGAGCCGAGAGGTCACTCTGGTGGGCACTCTTACGCACAATATAGACAACACTTTTTAGGTTCTAATGAATTGGGTTAGCTGGCAGTAGGTACCTGAAACTATCAAACTACAACCCAGAACCCATGAATCTTGAAGATGATTGTATAAAAATGTAGGCTTATGAGGGGTGACAATGGGATTGGGAAAGCCATAAGGACCTCACTCCCCTTTGTCTAGTTGATGGATGGATGAGTAGAAAAATAGGGGAAGGAAACAAACAAACAGTCAAAGGCACCCAGTGTTCTTTTTTACTTTAATTGCTCTTTTTCACTTTAATTATTATTCTTGTTATTCTTGTGTGTGTGGTAACGAAGGTGTCAGGGATTGATTTGGTGATGAATGCACAACTATGTGGTGGTACTGTGAACAATCAAATGTACGATTTGTTTTGTATGACTGCGTGGTATGTGAATATATCTCAATAAAATGAATTTTAAAAAATTGAATCAATTTCTGTGGGTGTAAAGCCATTGTAAGTAGGGTCTTTGGATGAGGCTATTTCAGGTAAGAAAAAAAAAAGTAATATGTTCATTTAAATTTTGAGGAAGGAGTTGGTGTAAATGAGTTTTTTTTTTTCTTTAAAAAACTGTTTATGTTTATTTCTTTTACCCTCATGTGCTTAAATGTTATATGGAGCAAGGCACATAGCAGAAAATATATATATTGATTTAGCAAATATTTGATACTAAATTAAAATTTTCTCCTTTTTCTTCTACTTCTTTGGTGAGCTTTTAAATTTTTGTTTCAAGAGTATTTGTAATTGCTTTTTGAAGCATTTTTTGGAATAGCTGATTTAAATCAATGGCAATGAATTCCAACATTTGATTCATCTCTATGTTGGCACAGTCAATGGTCTTCTCATTCAAGTTGCTAATTTTCAGTTTCTTACTATGACGTTGATTTTGGTTGAATCCTAGATATTTTGCCTATTTCAGGAGGCTCTGGATCATCATTATCTTTTATTTTAGCAGGCAATTACCCTGTTTAGGTTTAGCATGCAGGTCTTATCTTACTTTGGTGACTGTGATTCCTATGATGGTTTTACTTTCAAAGCCTTTTAGTGTTATTTTGGTCTCTGATTTTTCTGGGGCCTCTGTGGCTCCCAGTGGACCCTGCTGTTTCTAAGGAGTTTCTCCAGACTACTGGGATGCCTGATGCTTTTAGGCAGATGGAGACATACGCTGGCCTGCTGAGTTTGAGGCTTCCAGGACCTGGCTGCTTGTTAGGTAGGATCCCTCTTTCTGCTGCCACCCTCTGCTTCTCAGTGAAAGAGGGGACCTTGGTTCTGCAGGATGAAGAGAAACATTTTGGTGGGATCCCATGTATCTGTGAGGGATGGTCATTTTAAAAATAATATCTGGTAGTTTATCAAATGATAGATGCTCCTGAGACAAAATAAGAATTCAATAAAAATTTATTGAAAGAATAAATTCTGCCTAAGATGGTATGAATTTTGAAAAAAAAATGGCATCAACCATGTTGTACACAAAGACTCTCACGAGAAGCCTCATATTGCTTGTTCTGTATCTGCATTGTGTACTCTGTTCTCACAGGCCATGTGAAGAGTTTTTCAGCCTTGATTCTAATATTTCAACTGCCTTTCTCTTTCTATTTTAAGCTTCCATAAAGCGTATTGCAGAATGTGACCGAATTTCCTTTTAAGGCATTCAATCATCTGATTCTTATGGGCAAAAGTATTGAACTAGCTCTTCAAAAAAGTATAAGAATCACACCATAGTCCAGATTTTACCATGGATATCCAATGGTTAGTTCTTTGAGGGAAGGGTTTTTATGTATTTATCTATATAAGGATTTTAGTGTCTTATATTAGTAGATAGATAGATAGATATGTATATATAGACAGATAGATATATAGATAGATAGAGATAGACAGATAGATAGATATGTATATATACACAATGAATATTTGTTGAATGGATAAATTTTTAAAAATGTAAATGTAATTAAAAGCTTGGTTTCAATTATAGGGTTATATAGCTTGATTTCAGAATTTCTGGAAAAGTTTCTATGATATGCTTCATCCTGTTCTTTTATCATAAATTCCAATTACAAGAAATTAGAATAAAAAATTATTTCCCTTTTTGGAGTTTGAGAAAATATGATTATTAAATTTAAAACTACAATTCACATTCTATATTTTCATTTTTGCCAATATGTCGGCTTTACTGATTTTAAAGTATTTTTAAAATTCAAACATGTTAGCATGAGAGCTATTAACTCCAAGAAGAGAAAATCAAATATGTATATCTAAATACAAGCAAATGTCATTACAAGAAAAGGTAAATGCAAATATTTTCAGGGCCATATATCCAATCTTCAATAATAATTTAGATAAATATTGAGGAAATATGAAAAGAAATTATAATCACATATTTCTAAATATCTTTTTAATTTAAAAATTTGCACATGTATTTGAGGGACATTAGTTCATTTTCCAGTAGAGTAGTGTTCTGGCAAAGGAGATTAGAATTTAAAATATCAGACTGACCAAAGAATTTTAGCCTGTCTGTCACAATTGACTTACAGCTAAACCCAAAGAAAGAATCTTAATGGGGAAAAACTAGATATGAGATTCCATTACACCAGAAACAGCCAAGATTGCCAATTATTTACATACATCCAAACACCAGTTTTTAGTCACTCCAAATCTGTATAGAATATCTATTCTGCTTTAACCATTATGGCAGATCCAAGGAAGACCTTTCTGTTTCCAAACTCCAGCTTTATTTAAATAATGCAAGTAAAAGTTTCCAGAGTATCAGCAATCTTGTGTCTATCCTGTAAACTACTTTAATCCCACTCTGTCAAAAAAATTTAGGATTTCATTTGTTACCCAAAATGCTCACCTACATCCACCATCACTTTCCATCATGATTATTTCTCTTCATGGAACTGTCTTCATCTCTAGGATCTCTGTAATTAAGTAGTGTGTTAGCAGTTTAAACAAAAACAACCACAGCCACAACCATGCACAAACACTCACACACACAATATTCCAGGCTTTCCCTTTTCTTTCCTTTTTTATTTCCCTGTTATATCTATATCTATATCTCCCAGGAGAAGTTCAAAGAGATTGCTTTGCTTAATTCCAGAATAGAACAGAGGAACAGAAAAATAGATTAAGAAAAAAAAGATTATGTTCTACTTTGGCACATAAAATCACCAAAACTATGTGAGCTGCTGAGAAACCATTTTACACGTATAAGGAAAAAGACAGGTGGAAGACAAAGACTCCAATTTCATGCAGATAAAGAACCCAGGAAGGCAAGCACTTGATTTGGAGCAGAGTTCTTGGCATTAAAAGGGATACTAGAAAGGCAGCCTTTATCTGGAGGCTCTATACCTTGGAAGAAGGGGAAAACAAGCTAGCTATTTCCACACTGCTTAAGCAGCCTTAACCTCTACATACAAAACGGCCTCCAATAATAGGAACAGGATTCTGAGACCTAAACCATAAGTTTACCAATGAATTTTCAAAAAATTACCTATAAGTAAATGTGGACTACTACTATTTCCAATAAATCTTTCACCCTCAAAATTTTCTTTGCCAAGAGGAGAAATGTGACATTTGGAATATTTCTTGAAACCCATTATCAATTACTAACTCTTAACAAGTTCTTGATCAATACTTATTGATGACTATTATTATTTTCCTGATTTTCTCTGAATACAGTGCTTCTGGGGATTTAGCTTTTTAATTATTACTTAAACAATGACTAATTTGACTAGACAAATGGTCTAAAAGTTAATTGAATACATGTAAGTGACTATTTGAATATTTCACTTAGCTGATTTTCAATTATGAAGATGCTGTCTAATATAAAATTTGAAAAATAATAAAATACATGAAAAATAAAACATAAACAGGGGTTATTAGTAGTTTTAGTTTTGTGTCACATTAACAAAATTATAAAATATAAATTATTTTTAGAATTGAAACAGATCACAAGTCTATGTTCCTTTCTTCTTATCTACTACCAATCTTAATACACATGTATGCATAATTCATGTAATTGCAAAAAAGGAACTATAACATATGAATTTAGTTCATTCCTTTAAATATGTATTTCTTAGATTGTTGCATGTTGGGTGATATTTATGTGAATGAAATAATATATACTGTCATTTCATGTGAATCAATTGTAGAAAATTTCTCCATTTTAAAAAATAGCAATTAATATCTGTACATATCCAAGAACACTTTCTTTACACATATGGGCACACACACACACTAGCACACACCCTTGTACATAGACACAAACTACTTAACTATAAAAGTTGAAGATATGTCTATACACATATAATCCTAAGACATTTTAAACAGGGTAGAAATAATATTTTTACTGTTTAAAAAATTACCCATGCTTTGCATTGTGCAATCATCTGCCAATTTTCTGATATTTGATAAGTAGATACAATGCAAATACTTCTCCAGTAACAACTACTATGGGAAAAACTTATTGTATACTTATTCAATATTTATTACATGATAGATTCAAACTCTTCTAGTCCTTATTATTGAGCATGTTGAAGTCATTATTTTCACTTGACTTGCATCATTTGGCTTTTGTTTTGGGTCCCCCATTGACTTTCTTGAGGCCAAATATAAAGCAGGGTTTCAAAGACTCTTGAAACTTGTTTCCTTTTTCAGCAAAGCAACTCATTGTGTCTGTTGTTACCAGCAAATATATTAAAATAGTAGCAGGAGAGCTCTAGACACAAAATTACGTAATCCTAAACCATGGCTGTCTGGCATGTAGAATGTGGGTTACAACAGCAGTCAAATTGTCCCTACTCAAAGGTGATATTACTAATTTGGGAGCAATGTGACATTATGTGACAGCTCCTGTGATGCAATATGAAGAAAAAAATGATTAATTGTGTATTCTTGCCAAAAAATGAATAGACTAAATCTAAAGCTAACCATCACGTTAGAGGAAATACAAGAGATAGGGGAGAAAATTTAATGACATTATGCATTTCAGCAAAATTCATTATAAAATTTATGTTATAAGTCAACTGTTTTGACTATTCAGAGTCCATACCATGAATAAAATAGGCGGGGTAGAAAAAAATAGAAATTTGGAGAAATTAGAATATGAAATGGATCTTAAATACTGATATAAGATTATTAATTTTCTTATGTGAGATAGTATTTTGGGATTTGTGGTGGAAATTCTGTTCTTAGGAGACATATGCTGAAATGTTTAGGAAAGAATTGTTATGTCTACAACTCACATTCAATTGAATATATACATAGTCTATCCTCATTGACGAATTTCGTTTTTGCAAATTCACCTACTTGCTTAAATTTGTTTATGACTACTAAATCAATATTTGGAGAGCTTTTGTGATCATTCACAAACACACACAGAGCAGTGAAAAGTTTGAATCACCCAATGTTCATGTTCTCAGCTAAGGTGGACAAGGCAACACTTCCTTTTTTGTGACAGCTCTCACATTGTAAATAAGAGTTCCTTTCACGGTATACGTAGTGTCATGTTGTGCTGGGTTGAATCTGTTATGCACCCCATAAACGATTACGTTCTTCTTGTGTGGGCAGACCTATTGTGGGTGGGACCTTTTGATTAGGTTGTTTCCATGGAGATATGACCCACCCAATTGTGGGTGGCACCTTTTGATTAGATTATTTCCATGGAGGTATGACATCACTCATTCAAGGTTGGTCTTAATTAGTTTACTGGAGTCCTTAAGAGATCTCAGGGAGAGAGAGAGAGCACTCAGAACCAACACAGACTCAGACTCTTGGAGATGCAGACAGAAAGACATTTGGAGATGCTAAGATAAGAGATGAAGCCCAGAGTTTGCCCCAGAGAAGCTAAGTGAGAACTCACAGATAACTAAGGAGAAAGCCACTGGAATCAGAAGCTGAAAGCAGCGCAACCTGGCAGTAAAGGACCACCAGGCACCAGCCACGTGCCTTCCCAGCTGACAGAGGTGTTCTGAACACCATCATCCTCTCTTCAGTGAAGGTATCTTCTTGCCGATGCCTTAGTTTGGACACTCTTATGGCCTTAGAATTGTAAATTTGTAACCTAATAAATCTCCTTTATAAAAGCCAATTCATTTCTGGGATATTGCATTCCGGCAGCATTAGCCAACTGAAACACATGGTTTTTTGTTTTGTTTTTTGTTTCATTTTTCTTTTTGTTGGTAATTTCGTTATTTAAAATGGCCCCAAGCAGAGTGTTGAAGTGTTGTCTAGTGTTCCTAAGTGCAAGAAGGCTGTGATGTGCCTTATAGAAGATATACATGTGCTAGATAAACTTCGTTCTGGTATGAGTTAAAATGTCATTGGCCATGAGTTAAATGTTAATGAATTAACAAAATATGTCTTACATACGGTGTCTTTAAGTAGAAACACACATAAAACAAGGTTTTATATTGATTGGTTGATGTAACTATTTTGACCAGAAGCTTGTAGAAAACTAACACTGTATTTCTTATATGAACAATAGTTCAGAATTTGTTAATTCAGTGTTTGTGGTGACTTTATAGAACATAAATTCTGCAAATAATGACAGTCAATAATACACACACATATGCATATACACATAGAATGAGAGACACAGAGAAAGTGACAGAGACAGATATAGACAGAGAGACATAAAGAGAGGAAAAAGAGAAACAGAGAGAAAAAGAGAGATAGGGAGACAGATAGAAGGCAAATATGACAAGTTAGTAACAATTTTTTTAATATAGGTGAAGGGATGAAGATTTATTTTGTGACTCTTTTAACTTTTCTATATGTTTGACATTGTTTATACTCAATTATTGGGAAAATCATTTCTACATTATTCTGGGAAATCTCAGGGGACTTTTCCTATAGACAAAGCCCTCATCATTTTCTTCTCTTCCAACTCTGGCTTCGGATACATTTGTTTCCTCTTTATTCATTCATTCAACAAATATATTAAAATAGTCACTGTATTCCAGGCAGAGTTCTAGGTCCAAGGGATACAAAATTGATAGGTATTCATGGAGCATTTACAGATCATTAAATGAAAAAATATTAATGGAAATGATTAATCAAACCCAAAGGGGTTTTAGGGAAGGCCATGGAAGAAGGAGCGAGAAGGTTACAGCTTTAATCAGATGGTTAAGAAAGGCCTCACTGAGAAGGGGGTTGTGATGGTCAGTGCTATGTGTCAACTTGGCTAGACTCTAGTCCCTAGTTATTCAGTCAAACACTAATCTAGGTTTTGCTGTGAAGTTACGATGTGCATGTGATTAAAGTTTAAAATCAGTTGTTAAGTGAGAAGGATATCCAAGGTTATTCAGAAGGGCCTGATTCAATCAGTTGAAAGGCCTTAAGAGCAGAATTGAAGAAGAAGAAATTCCTCCTGCAGATTGCAGCTTCAGCTTGTGTCCAGAACTCCAATCTGCCCTTCCTGACAGCCTGGCCTATGGCTTTCAGACTTGCCTAGCCAGCCCCCACAATCACATAAACCAATTCCTTGCAATAAAGCTCTTAAAAATAATATTTATACACACACACACACACACACACAGATACACATACATGCACACACACTGCTGGTCGATATTTAAGAAAAAAATTAAGTAGATGAGGAAAGAGTCCTATAAATTTGTATGGGGAATGAGGAGGGAACATTCTAGAGAGAAGGTACAGCAACTGCTAATGCCCTCAGTAAGAGCTGCCTGACGTAGCCAATGCTTGGTAAAGAGGGCAGTCCAGAAGAAGTGCAGTGATCTATGAGGAGGGTAGCAGGAGATAAAATTACCAGCTGTGCCCAAAAGGGCAGATCATGTAGCAACTTGTCTATCATTGAAACACTTTTGTTTTTCATTCTGCATAAGATGTGGAGCTATTATAGTGTTCTGGGAAGGATGACAGCAAGATATAAATTTTTTAAAAGATACACTTAGCATTCTGAGTAGAGAGTGTAATAAGGACAAGGGATGAAATAGGAAGAACTTTTAGGGGGCTTTCTCCAGGAAACATGAGAGTGATAGCTGTTGGTGTTCCTAGAATTGATTGGATTCTGGATATATATTGAAAATAGAATGACTAGAAACAACCTAGGAATTGCATGTAGGTTTGAGAGAGAGGAGTCAAAGCTGACCCAAATTTTGGTCAGGGACACAAGAAAAATCATGTTGCCATTTACTTAGATTGGAAATACAATCAGGAATCCCATTTTTGAACATGTTGAATCTCAAAGTCATTAAATCCTGTTACTGCACCACTTTTGTTTCCCACTGATGCTATGCTGAGACTTTATTGCTTGAATAAAAGTATGGCCATGTCTACATTGAAGGGACATGACTGTAGTTGTGTTCAGAGAGTGTATTTCAGGCCTAAAGACCAGTATACGTAAAGTAAAGAGAGAAGAAAGAGCCTGCCATTTTTTCAAGAACTGTAATTAGTTCCATGTCAATGGATCAAAGACTCAAAAAGAAACTTGTGCAATTGAAAAGCTTTATAAGACAAACTAAGGCACATGATATCATCCTGAATTTACCCACTCCTCTATTACATGTCAATGTCCTCAAACCAAAATCTTGCCCTTCAATACTTCTTCCTGTCCTACCATCAATCATCCACCAGGAAGTTGCCCACTTTTTCTCAATCCTGGGAGGATCAGGTCATCATGTAGCTTCAGCTGTGATCACTGTTAATTGTAGATGGCCTCTTTTCCTGAAGATGTACTGTTTAGTTCTGCTTATCCTGAACACACAAAGGGAAAGTCCTGCTAGAGCCAAGACCTCTACTTGCATACATAATCTGCTCATCTTCAGCATATGAAAATGCTCATCTTAAGCATTTCTCATTTGAAAGTGTACAGGAAAAAAGAAGTACATGAGAAAGGAGACAGAGGTTTGCCCCCTCACACACACACGTACACATACTTGTGAGAACAGAAAAATTGGGTACATTTGAATTCATTTGCTATAGCAAAGAATATGCCCTCATTATTTTAGAAAAATATTCATTATTGCATGTAATTGAATTCTGGTAATAATAATCACAATCCTGAAAACTCTTTCGACCCAAAATTCTTTGCCCTTATTGGAAGAATTTGGAGCCTAATGGGCCATTAGGCTGGCCCCCAAATTAAATAAGATTAGCACAATCTATTCTGCCTAAAACACACTTTCAAAATTAATGTCGATTTACTCCTGTTCATAGTAGAAGTTCAGAAACAGGATACCTGCTGAATAATAGACAGAACAAAGAAAAGTCTATTACGTTTTCCATTTATGCTTCTTTTACAATGTGTAGTGGGTTTCATTCCTAAATTCTATGCTGGAAAGCAAATGTTGAAAAAAATCTTTAATTCAAATGGCAATACTTGTGCCTGTCATGAAGTATATTGAGTGTCCTGTCTATTTCAAGAAGTCATTTCAAGTGGCTTAGAGGGCAGGTCTTTATTTCTTTAGCCTATAATACTAAATCTTCTAGAAGATGGAGTTTGGCATGCAAATGCTTGTCTCTTTAGGTGTATAATGTTCCTACCTCAGAGGCAAAAAAACGAAAAACCAAAGCAAACAAAAAACAGTATTATCCATGGAACTGAGGCTACCAGATAGTACAGTATGTAGACAGGGGCACATGGAGGGATGGAGGGCAAGAAGAAAAAGAATACCCTGAGAAACTTTTAGTTTAATAGAATATATGTGTGTGTGTGTGTGTGTGTGTGTGTGTGTGTGTGTATGTATATATACATATATAGGTAGATAATGAAGATCTATATTATCATGTTAAAAACTTTTAGTTTAATAGAATATATATGTGTGTGTATATATATGTATATATACATATATAGATAGATAATGAAGATCTATATTATCATGTTAAAGAAAGCTAAAGCTGACAAAATGCAATATACCAAAAATGGACTGGCTTTTAATAATGCAGATTTATTAGCTTACAAAATTACAGTTTGAAGGTCTTGAAAATGTCCCAGTTAAGACATCAACAGGATAATGTCTTCTCTGAAGATCGGTTACTGGCAGGCTTGGGCTCCTCTGTCAGATAGCAAGGCATATGGCGATGTCTGCTGGTCCTTCTCTTTTGGTTTCGTTGCTTCAGCTTCTGGGTTCAATGGCTTCCTCTCTGAGCCTCCTTGTCTCTTGGCTTCTCTGGGGTCTTTTTCTTTGAGCTCCTCTTAATTTCATCTCTTATCTTCTGTATGTGTTTTATCCTCTTATGAAGGACTCCAGTAAGGGGACGAAGATCCACCTTGAATGAGGTGGGTCACATCTCAATTGAAATAACCTAAGCAAAAGGTCCCACCCACAATAGGTCTGCACCCACAGATTTGGATTGAAAGAACAAGGCCTTTTCTGGAGTACATAACAGCTTCAAACTACCACAAACAGTTAAATAAAATATTTCTCTGTCATTTTACTTTAACTGTATTTCATAATTGTTCTATTAATAAATTGTTAGACATGATGGAAAAAATGAAATTTAACAAGTTGGCTTGGGCATATGGAGTTGCATAATATAACCTATCCATGGAATCATATTCTGTGTCTTATGCTATTTCACATCCACGGGCCAGGATTTGGCTTTCAAAGGGAGACCTTATTTTGAATTGTGAAATCCTGATCAGGGGTTGCCAAACATATTCTACGAAGGGCCAGAGAGTAAATATTTATGACTTGGGAGGTCATATGGTCTCCGTCTCAGCTATTCAGCCAGCTACTCAACTATACCTTTGTAGCACAAAAGCAGCCATAGACAATACAAAAATGAATCAATTGGTCGCGTTCCAGCAGAACATTATTTACAAAAATGGGTGGGGTCTGGATTTGGCCTACAGGCCATAGTTTATTGAGCCCTGTGCTAAACCAAACATGTTCAGGCTCAATTCAGGACCCTGGCACCAAGAACATCTAAAGCAAAACAAAACAAAACAAAGCCTTCTCCAATGAAAATTTATCTTAAAAGGAAATCAATCCTATTAAAAACATTATTAAAGTTATCATGTCATTTTTCCCCTAAACTTACTTAATATTATGGCATACTCATAAAAATCAGACTAATTGGGCTCAAAAACACATCATATATACAGATAAATACACACCTTTGTGTTCCCAAGGGAAATTTTTTTAAAAATACGTATGTATACATACACACACACATATATATGTATATATTTATAAATATATATATATCTATGTATATATATATATATATATATATATATATATATAGTTAGTAGTAGTATTGAAATAATTTGTTGGGATCAGTTTCCTACCCTTTTGAGCTTTTCTTCAAGTAGCAGGGGGTGGAGAGCTGGCAAGATATTTTGAATACACATGCACACATGTATCATTTATTCTTTGACTAAGAATAACGTTAGCTTTTCCTAATTAAAGAAATGGTTGATCAATTACGAAACAGAAACTTGTTTAATGATAATTTATGAAAATATGCACACATTTTGTTAATAGCTATGTGATCTGTAAAATTCACCAAACTCTCTGAAATGCAGATTTTTGAAAGATAAACAAAAGTGCTGGCATAGTCAAAAGCATTTTCCTTTAGAAACTTGTGTTTGGAGTCAAACTTCAATTCTGCTATTTATTAGCTGTGTGACTCCAGGCCACTTACTCAGTCTCGCTCAGTGATAGCTCCTTCAAGACCACAGAATTAAGATACTAATGTCTAAGTTATTTTTATCAGTTCCCCACCTGACTTTTCTACCTCTACGTCTTATAAATGATCCATAACTGGGGGAGTTCACCTATAGATTCTTAAAAATAAGAGTGATGTATATTGTGGAGTTTAGGATAGAAGGATGTGGGGTAATTGCAAAATTAAAATATATCAAATCTGATTTTCATCAGATAGCATACACAGTGGGTATTTTAAGGGAAAGCTAGAGAGAAAGAGTAAGGGAGTAAGGGGGGTTAATTAAAAATTAATGGAGAAGGCTCAACCACAGTAAAGACAAACCCTGGAATCTTTCAACACTGAACCTTTGTTAAGGTAAAATGGCAGGACATTGCTCACTGATAACAACTTTAACACAGAATTATTAGCGCAAACATGAAAATACTACAACAGTACCACAAATACATTGCCATTCAATCAACACAATTGGCTGGAGAAAAAAGGGGAGAGTTTGCAATTAATTAAAAAATGCTTAGTTATTATCTCAGTTTAAATGGTGCAATTTTATGTGCTATGAAATCTGTCTTTTGGTTGTAAGTTGTGAATACTTTTACACAATTGAAGCTACACTTAACCAGTCTATTATGATATGAGTTTTCTATAAGGAAGTTTTACTCAGAGAAATTCAGTAGAGTAACATTTTCATTACGTTTTCCTCTTAAATCCAATTTCTAATAAGTATTCTCTCCCTGCATATAATTTTGAGGTCAATTGAATTTCCTCTAAACCCTTGCATATGGTATGGGTGATCAATGGCATTTCAAATTCTTTTGCAGGGATTCAGATGGCAATTGAGGGTTAGAGAGAAGGGTGTTTGCTATTACCTGATGAGCTCCACATCTAAACTTCTGCTCCATGGCCATTATTTGGCCATTGCACTTGTTCTGCCTCTGCTTATCTTTAATGAAACAAAAGCTGCTATCCACAGTCTCTCCCAAGGGAGACTTTGTGTTTTTATTTGGGGGGTTGTGGTTTTCTAAGAAAATTGTCCCCAGGTCAGAAAGAAACATAAAAGATTGTCCCAGTGGAGGGAGTAACCCTGGCAGCCAAAGCCTGCTTCCAGCCAGCACCCCACCTTTATCCCCGACTGCCCTTCTTCCCTAACCTCTCTGTCCAACAGTTGAGTATGTGATTTCTCTGATATGTACATTAACAAATGCCAATCTGTCCATATCTGCCCCCTCACCAGTACTCCCCCATTCTGTATTTAAAGCTTTCAAGGCCCAGTAAAATAATACATTCTGTCCACTAAATACATACATAAATCTTGTATGAGATTTTATTGACATTTGGGCTGGTAGAGATTTTTAAATCTTTTAGATAGCTCTTTATTCCCTACACATTCCTTACTTCCCTATTTCCTGGTCCCCTCAACATGACCTCTCCCTGGAAATTCCATTTTCCCAGCTTTATTGCTGGAGAAAAAAATAACTTTTCCTTCTTTCATTAATATATTCTGCTAAATAATGATGGCTTATCTATTCAGTCCACTTATTACTGCTAAAAAAGGAAACTTAAAGAGGAAGGATAAAACGAAAGCCTTCAACATTTCAGATGTTTTCTTCTCTCTTACCACTCAGTATCTGAAAAAGCACGTGGTGGGTGAGCCATGGCTCCCCTTAGAAGGCTGGAGCATCACCTGCCAGCTGATCTTTGAAGTTCAGCTGTGGAGGGATTGTACCAGTTTGGATGTATTATGTCCCCCAGAAAAAGCCACGATCTTTTAACTCAGTCTTGTGGGGGCAGACATATTAATGCTAATTAGGTTGGAACCTTTGGACTAGGTTGTTTCCATGGGGATGTGACCCACTCAACTGTAGGTGACAACTCTGATAGATAATTTCCATGGAGGTGTGACCCTACCCATTCTGCGTGGGCCTTGATTAATTTACTAAAGCCCTATTTAAGAGCTCAGACAGAAGAAAGTTGCTGCTGCAGTCACAAGGAACACTTTGAAGAACACACAGGAGCTGAGAGTTGCTGAAACGCAACCTGGGAGCAAGCAGGTGCCAGCCATGTGCCTTCCCAGCTAACAGAGGTTTTCTGGATACCAATAGCCTTTCTCCAGTGAAGGTACATGATTGGTTATGCCTTACCTTGGACACTTCATGGCCTTAAGACTATAACTGTGTAACCAAATAAACCCTCTTTATAAAAGCCAATCCATTTCTAGTGTTTTGCAAAATGGCAGCATTAGCAAAGTCGAACAGGGATCCTCCAAGGAACTTTCCCCAAGTGAAAACAAAGTGATTCTTCTAATTAATCTGAAATTCTGCTGCCATGTTAATTTTTCTATCAATTATTTGGGAATGGGATAGAATCTATTCCTGTAATAGTATCTCAGTGGAACAAACTAGTTAAGGGGAAAGGTTTAAGAACATTAAAGTAACCCTAGTTGTCTCTAAAGAGGAAGAGTCAGAGTCTCAGCAGTGTCCAAGGGAGAATGCCATTTTCAATCCTTATTTTAAAATGGTTGTCAACAATGTATCAAGTCAGAAGGCACCAGTAAAGAAGTGGGAAATCCAAGCCACAGGAAATACTCTGCAATATTTAAAGAAGGAAAAAAGAAATAACCACAAAAGAAACATTAGCAAAAACTTTTGCTTTTGTGATCTCTCTTTAATTGCACAGTTTATACACACACACACATATGCACACACATATTCATATATGTATCTCACACAGATTCATATATGTTTATATATATATATTTTTGCATGGTAATTCTAGTGCTATTGATCCCCATTAACAGGTCTCTGGATGCAATTACAAACCTAGGAGGTCGAAATTATGACTATTATTCAAAACTTCAATGGGAAGAAATGTCACAATGTTCTTGGTTCTTGACTGGCTTACATTTCAACCTCATCCATTAGGTTTCAGCTTAGTAAAAATAAAAATGGTTAGTCACTCTGCTACATACAAAAAGTGTTTCACATTATTGATTAAACTGTGCCTTGATGAGTTCTTCTGTAAATAAGTTGAAGAAAAATATTGATTAAAACTAGAAATGCTTTATTGCAGCTATCTTCTTAACTAGCAGTGGCACAAGGTCAATGTTTATTTAATTGACTTTTTTATTCATTTATGATTGGAAAATCATTAAATTATTTCATTCATTCTGAGAGGTACACTAATCACAAAGAAATTTAGGTGACTTGAACTTTGGCTGTGAATTTGAAGGGGCATCATAAGGCATAGTTAAGTAAATACATAAATTGTATTTTATAAGGTGGATATTACCCTATAGGGATACACTAGGTTCTTGGTTTATATCCAGACTCCAGAAATATTGGCAGAGTCTTCCAGGGCTATTCTTACCTCTTGTGAAAAATGCAATTACATGTTCAATATTATCCCTACTAGGACCCAGCCTAAATTTCCTGTGGAATATTCTCTTAGTAATAATTAAAGAAAGAGCTGGATTCTAACCTTCCCCCACCCAACTCAACATGGCTTTGATAACATATTAAAAACAGTGTCTGTGCAATGCTAGAATTTACTTACTGGATGGAAGTCTGGCAGAAAATCTGCAGCTTGTGACTATGATGCAAGAGAAATTCTTAAGCTGGTCACTGCTGTAGATCAAGAGGTTGTGTCTAGATATGACCAGCCTTTTGACTCTGTGTCCACAGGACTGAATAGTTCATAGAAAGAGAGGAAAATCATGGAGCATTGTATGGACATTTCATGACCCTGTTATAAATGTAATGACTTCTATATGTCTATTGTAGGAGTTTATCCCCCAGATATCCAAGGATAGACAGTGATAACCAGGTTTGGCGAAACCAAGAGAAGTATTCTAGCCAAATAACTCAGAAAATAGGATTCTTCTGCACTTTCTCTTTCTGCTGAATTAAAACCCAAATAGCTGGAATCCTGTACCTCATTGCTCTCATATATAAGGCAATATTAATATAATTTACAGGAAAATGGTAAATGAAACATAATATGATTTTTAAATTTGTCATAAATGCTTAATAAAGAATATGGAGAGGTATGATAGCAATTTTTAATAACACTCTTGCTGATGCTGCAAGAACACTAATGAAAAGGTCTGTGAAGCTATACCTCCTTCCAAGGCATTAAAATTCTTTCCAGTGTTCGGTTATGTGAAGTACATTACAATCTTTATATAGAAGCAGGATAAAAAAACATGAAATGAGACTGCTATCACTATTTAGCTTTTCTCCTCTTTCCTGTTTGCTCTTTGTCAGTATATAAGGACATGACAGTGCATGACTCTCCAAGTGGAGTCTTTGTGTCCAGGATCAAGGTCATATATTGCTTTTCTTATTCAGTGAACTATTGCTACATCTTTGATGTGATTCCTTGAATCTTTTTATGTATTACTAGTAATCTTTGATGTTCTTGACTTAGAAACTGTGGCATTAGAGAAAATGAAAAATTTTGTGCAACTGTATGAAAGTTTGCCAATTTCCACATACAGTTTGCTTTACTGTCATTGATCTTGCTATACAGTTTGCACCTAGTGTTATTTTGTCACATAATATGAACATTTTATCACAGAATATTTGGAAGTAGTAGCCATGGAGAGTCTGTTTATGAGGTAATGATGATGAATATGATTATGATGATGATGATGATGATGATGGCGATGATTGGCAGTCTAAAACAGCTAATTTTGAGTTATTTTTTTTTATAACCATGAGTACTTTTATTTTGGAATGTGCTTGTTGACATGTAATATGCGGAAACAACATAATCCTGAAATATGTAAACATGTGTGTATCTATAATTCTGAAATGCATAAATTTATTCTTTGCTTTTATCTTATTAAAGATCATAATTCATTTAGGAGAAAACAACAAACAACAATAAAACGACCACTGTGTTTATTTTTCTCTGAATTCCTTCCTTGAGTTAGTCTTAGCCCTGGTTATACTTACTATAAATAAATCCAGTTTGCCTGCAAAATACATAGTGAGAGCACTTTAAGTCAAGCCCACTTGTGTTTATGTGGGCACTTTGCCTCTTTCTCATTACGTCTTACTCTGCCCATCTTTGTAAACCACATCGAATTCCCCTCTGCTCTTGCAACTTATTCTAGGCCCGTTCATGATTTAGTCTATTATTCAATGCTAGCTCACCTCCCGGATAAGATTCCCATATTCTAATCCATTATGCTTGCATCTCCTTCAAGATTTCTGTGGTAACTGCTCCAGCAAGCCAGCTTCTGCCCAGGCCTTTTGTGATGAGTGACAGAGATCTGTTAAATTTGCAGCATACGGAGTAGAACAGAGGACCTCGAGAGGATTTAGAAATCTATCATTTACTTATTAGTCTAATCCCCTAAAAGCCTGCCTACATAATGACCTGCCTACATTATGTAGCATAGAGACTTTGCTACTGTACACTTTTGAGACAACTGGTCATTTAATGAGCTAAAAACTGCATGTTCAACATCAAGGTGCTTTCTTTAAATAATCAATGGAGAAGCGCACTACATTTTCTCTCTCTCTCTCTCTATACACACACACACACATATATGATTACGATGACTCTCTCTCTCTCTCTCTATATATATATATATATATGCTTCCTTGAATCAGTTTATTCATATTTAATTAGCTATTTTATATTTTACACTCAGTACCTTACCGAGTATTGAAAAAACAAAAGAAATAACAAAATAATTACTAGCCTTCCAGGACGTTACAATCTAGTTGAAGATACAAGGTTCAAAAACCATACATGAATATTAAGGAAACATTAGTACTAAAGAATATTAAGGAAAAATGCAAGTGTCAAATGAAAGACATTGGATTGTAGGAAGTGTCAAAGTGTTCTTAGCACAGGTAAGAATATGATAAAATTCTTGGAGACAGGAATCAGCAGGTGAATCTTTCAGCATCTTTCAGTTTCTAATTTTTCTTTGAAAATGTTCCATTTAGTCAGAGGGTTTACTATATTAGGCATTTCAGAATTTAATGGTAGGACTCCTTTGGTATATATTCTCTAGTTCTTAACAAATTTTGATCTATTTCGATTTGCTTTGTATGCTCATATTCTAACTGGGCAGAAGTTTATGTAAACAAGAGAATGATGAATGTTCTTTCTTTTTTTCAATTGCACATATTTTAGAAGTATTTGTTTGACAAATGTTGATATTTATAAAATGGAGATGGGTCACTCTTTTGAATAATTTGGCCAGAGTTGAAAACTAAAATAATATGTACCATGTACTAAAATATTATTATGATTCTTTATATCAATCAAAATTAATACTAGACAGATTTCACTCAGGTTTAAGTCCTTTTACAAGTATTTGTAACCCCCATAAAAACTATATAATTATTTGCAGGCTTAAATTGTGAAATATCTTTAGACTGATCTAAATTTGTAAAATAAATGGTCAGATGTGTAGATGAGTTATTAATTTTGTTCATAAATTATAAATAAAGGTGATCTATATACTGCAATTTCAAAACATAAAGGTGGACATTATTTATTCATTTAATAAATTAAGTACTCAAATTAAATGCTATGTGCTAAGTACCTTGCTTTGTGCTGTGGACCCACTGGCTAGCAAGATTGAGACAGTGACTTCATCTCAGAGTTTATAATCTAATGGGAATTACCTGAATGTTTTACAATTATCTGGTTAACAGTCCATTGAAAATCACAATCTTGAAAAACTGATGTACATATACTAGAGCTGCCAGATTTAGCAAATAAAATTAAAAACAGTGTGTGGCATATACTTGGGATAGAAAAATATATTTTTTGTTTATTTGAAATTCAAATTTATCTCAGCATCTGTATTTAATCTGGGAAATTTAACACATATCTTTTTTTAGAGAAATAAGCTAAAATAAATTTATATCAACATGCATATCTGAAATAAATATTACCAAAAATTGATATTGTGCTTATATCAGTTGATACGATCTGTATGTTCGCTCATGGATATATGATAGACAAAAGGTGTTATTTCTCCCATTTATTGATGCGAGGACAAGGCAGCCTAAATGGATACACATTTTGCTTCAAGTCATGTGATAGTTAAGTAAGAGAGCCGGAACTGACCCTACTCTAATTTCATATTTAATAAACTTGTCATTCTGTTGTGCTGCTTTTTAGTGGAAATTCCTCTTCAGACATTACCTCTACTGTAGTTTATTCATTTGAAAGGGAATGTTTCTCTTATTAAACTCCAGTTGGAAGCACTACTTTTAGGGAATATTCCCTCCCTCCCTCCCTCCCTACCTCCTTGCTTCTTTCCTCCTTTCCTTTTTGTAGCTAATTCACATCCAACAACTCATTTAGGTCTGCTGAAGTTTTTCATCCTAAAGTATAGGCTTATGTCTATAATTTCAGGATTTTCATATTTGCAACTTGAGCGTTTCCTATTAGTTTTTCTCTAAACTTGAGTCCCTCCAGGGCCATCTAAGTAGGTCATTTGTATCTATTTTTAAAGGTCATTGTTCTCAGCTTGCACCTCCCTGTCTGCCTTTGTGCATGGGCAGAACTCTGCCCCTCCCTTCCAGGAGGCCTGCACCTGAGCCTCCTGAGCTGCTTCTTTGCTTATTCTCAGCACTTTTGATAATGGCTGTGCTTATTAAATTTTCTGCACATTCAACTGAATTCTGGGAATTTATGACTATCATGTTTGCTGCTCTATCATCCTTATTTTGCATGGTTTTTTTTTTTTTTTTTTTTTTTTTTTTAATACTAGTTTTTAGTTCCTGTGAATTTTATTCCTACCTGCTTACTCAGGGTCTTTGCCACCATATGTTCAATGACTCTCTCTTGGGTATCTCTTTGCTTTTCCGTTTGTTCTGCCACTTGGTAAATACAGGCAGAGAGTGAGAGTGTTATGGGGATTTCATCGATTAAGCATCTAGGATTTGCTTTGGTTTACTTCTACCACATAAGCCACTTATTGTACTAATTGATTACTGATTTTGATCCAGCAATCAATGGCTATTCAGTTGCAAATAATAATTGTACAAGGGCAAGAACATGACATTGTTTGTTCACCAAAGGCATCCTATTGATCGGTAGTTGCTGAAAGACTGGAAAATTTGAGGATGAGTTCACATATGCTATGGAAGAACAGGAACTTCCCATCCTTTGCTTGTACTGCCCTAAAGATTCATATGTATTGAGACTTTTATACAGTTGACTCAGCCCCGTATGGTCACTGGGATTATCTTAACTCTACTCAACATTATGTTAAAAGACTGTTTCCACCTCTAAGGAATTGCAGTAAGTCACTACTAGTATCGTTATTGAAGTATCGTATGCAGGCTGCCACTCCCCAAACCCTTAACCATGTTGGTCTCCTGCTCTATCATGACCATTTAGCATCTTGATTTTTTGAGTGTCTTGTATTTCCCATCACTGGAATTTAAGCCCTATTGTTATCCTCAAGTTTCAGTGTAATCTAGACACTCATCCCAATCCCCAAGAGCAACCTTCTCCTATCCTCTGCACCTGCACACTGTCTCCTGTACTTACAACTGCTGATTAAGGTCCTGAAATAATTTATACTTCCAGGAACCCTAAGGTCCTCAGCACTCTCCCACCCACTACATGTGTGCATTGTTTCTTTCCAGAAAAACTATCCTGCCCTTTCTCTATGGAGGTCATTCCAGATTAGATTAGAAACATCCAAAACGTCTCAGGCAATATGATTTAAACATCTGGACACCTACCTTATAGCAAAAATTATAGATGAAATGTTACTTTCCCTATCTCAAAAATAAACTAACAAAACTAGAGAGTGGTATAATAATCTCTCTGAACCCATTATCCCTCTTCAACTTTATCCTTCTTCAATGCACATGACTAACCTTGTTTCATCTTTATCAACACCCATTCCCCTCTCTCCTGTCTACTGCAGTTGATTAAGAAATAATCCAGATACATATAATTTCATCTTTGTACACCTAAGTATGTATTTCTATTTTCTATAGCTGCTCTATAGGAACCCTATGTTTTAACCAACTACAGTATCATCTTTCTAAAAAATGCCTTTTGTGTCACCAACTGTCCAGTCATTATTCAAACTCCACTCATACAACCCCATCATCACAGGGTCAAACACAAAGTGTTTTCTAAATCTATTTTTTCAAAATTGAAGTAGTCACAAGATATCTAAGTTTTCTAATTAAAAATGAGAAATACAAATAAGCAGCCTTAAAAAAATTTGCATGCTGATTTTAACTGTATCATTTCTTTCTTATGGCTGAATGAATGCAATTCAGCAGGAAATCTGTCCTTACCTTTATAAAGAGAGAGGTCATATGTAAAATTATATACAAGTTTTGGATTATCCAAATGCCTGCTTTTAATGTAGGCAAAATGGTTTTCCTAAAATTCCATCAGTAATATATGAGAACATTTATTCATCAGGAAAAAAGAAAGCTGTGGCTCAGACTAGCCATTTTATAATATTGTGCAGGCGCACGCACACACACACACACACACACACACACACACACACACACACGATATAAACAAATACACCTACAAGTGGAAATTGCAGCACTTTTCAAGACTTTGTTCAAATAATCCTCAAACTAGGCTTCCCTGATAGGGGAAAAAAATGCCATAACTCTCAAAAACAAACAAACAAACAAACAAAAGGCAAAACAAAAAATCAAAATCTTAAGATTGGTTGGCCTTCTTCTACCTGGATAAATGTGTTTAAGCTTTCACCAAGCCTTTTCTGAATTTTATTACTCTTTGCATTCAGACTGCTAACTAAAAACAGGATTCCTTCAGATTCCTGGGCAACTTGCCACTACTTTGGGCCAAGGGGCCAATAAAAATCATTAGCAATACATAAATTTTATCCAGTGGGCTTTCCTGAACATGTGCAAGTGTTCATAAGGTTAGAGCACTGAAATCCACATGTTTTGACTCATCATGTGCTCTTCATTTGCTCTCAATGGATTATACTTAACCACGTTATGTGATTATATTGTAATTTATATCAAAGGAGGATCAATATGCAGCTCAAATATACTAATAAAAATGGTGATTAGACACTTTTGCTAATACAAGTCAGTAGATAAGACTTAGCATGGTTGTAGATTTTTTGAAAGTCCACAGTACACAATGCATATACTATATTTTAGCTATATATTTGTGGTTAGACTGGTATGAATGTTTGTAAGAGGAAAATGTTAAAATGGAGTAAGCATGTCCATGATTATCATGTTGAGATATATCAGCCACCTTTTGAAACTGAAAATCTCTACCTTAATATTTTTTGTGTTTCAAATTCAAAATTACCCCTTGACTCAGCTGAATTGTCATTTACCCTGTATGTTTTGTAAATGTTTTTGCATTTTTCTTCAAAGTGAAAATTCTTCTATGAAAAATGTGTAATTACTTTAATATCAGGTAAAAACACACACATACGTATACAAACAGCTATACTTGGAAGATTATCTGAAGTGTATTTACTCCTATGTTTAATTAAAAAGTGCCAACACCATAGCAATGGCCACACAACATGCAATCACAATATTTGTAGTGACTATAATACCTACTTCAACTCTGCTTTCCGTGTCTGCCTCTGGTATATTCAGTAAATAGAGTGAAATAAAAAAAGGTGGATTTGAAGAATCAAAAATACAAACAGGTTGAAGATAAAATAGTAAAAGAAACAAAACCACAGCGAAACTACTTTTTATGGTACTGAATTAACTAGGCTGCCATCAACCAGATTAATCTGATTTCCAATTATTTCTTCCTTTCTGGTATTTCAGGTCCTTGATTGAGCAATCACAGTTAAATGGAAATCCAAAATTCTCAGTTCAAAAAAATTGAAATGACACCCCCACTGTAATTTAAACCAGAAGGTGACTGATTTGAAACTAAAGTATCTAGTGGGAAATGTACTTTAGCTATAAACATCTATTTAAAAAACATTTTACTACAAACTAACCCCTCTTTGTACACTAATAAATTAAATGCAATTATAGCCGAAGGGTTTCATGTCATTTTTTTATTAGGATGTTGAGGGCTTGTTTTTTAAAAGGAGGGTTCAGAAACTCCAAAATGTGATGCATATATTCTCTACACTGGCAGAATTTTATTAAAATCATTCTAAACAGATGGGTATCTATTTTTAAAATCTCCAGGGAAGGAAGTTTCACAACATATCTAGGTAGTCCATTTTAGTGTTCACTGTAATCCTGTGAGTATTTCAGTTATCTTCCATGTATATACACATATTTTTATTTAGCTAGAAGATACACTAAGAAACAAGTAAAAATAAACTGCACATTAAGACAAGAAAGTGTCAGATGGATGTATTTTACTTGAAAAAATGGAAAACATTAATATTGTATAGTTACAAAAGAAGGTTGCTGTCTTTTTTTTCCATAGAATTCCAAAATATTTCAAATTAATGATTTTTTCATATCACAAAATATCTGTGAGAAAATTCACTTATTTTTATTTAAATTTATGTAACATGTTTCACTTAATGGGGTATAATTACTTTCTTCCAAAATGGTCTTTTTCAGTAACTTATTTTGTTTATTTACAATTGTAGGTAAGAAACAACACCAATAATAACAACGATAGTAGTACAATGATAATTAATTTTATGTTTTTTTTTCTAATTAAAAATTCATGTATAATAAATATGGATACAGATACTCATACATATATATTTGGGAACCTAAAGAGTGATAAAACACAAACTACCTGAACAGCATGTCTTTAGAGGTTGTATTTAAAAAAAAGTCCCTGTGAAATTATACTGTGTCTATAGTTTAATTTGAAAAGGTTTTCATATGCAGGGATACTCTGGTGCCTGCCCAGATACCCTCTTCAGATCTACTGGATCCTTCTCTCATCTCTTGCTGGGAATACGGGCTGCTAAGGACTCACTCACAGCTTAATCTTGCCCTGGAAATTAACCTTGGCAGCAGGGATCTGCTCACCCCTTGGCTGTTATGGGGATGTAAATGCCCAGCACCTTCGCCTGGTTTCAGACATCTCTAAAATTGTATCCAAGCCCCACAACATCTTGTAGAACTGGGCAGAGGTACGATTGATATCAGCAAGTGGGTCAACCTCTTCCTCTCCTCATTCATGCTTCCTTCCTCACTTACAGGTTTAGCTCCTAAGAGGATTCCCCAATAAAACATTTGCTTGCTGCTCTCTGACTTAGCATCTGTTTCTTGGAAAACCAAACTAAGTCACAATAAATATGAAATAAGAGTATATTATTTAAGAAGTTATTCAAGAAACTTTTGCACACCCTCTGTTAGTCTCTGTTCTCATGTCGCTAAAATGTACCTATAAATGTAACTCTTTATAGATCTTGATCTTCTAGGAAAGCAACCAGCTAAGCATATTTGAAACCTACGATGTGCAGGTGCTCTAGATGCTGGGAAAATACTATGTTTTTTGACCTTCATTGATCTATCAAATATTTACTGAGGACTTACTGTGGTCTGCAAGACAGAAGATACACATAAAAATGGCATTTCTCTTTTGGTCTGATATTTTATTTCTCCTCTCTTCACCTCCTTCATCTCTATGTTTCTTTACTTTTTATTCATAATCTTATTATTTATATCATTGTATATATTTTTTGTTATAAGCTGCCTCAAAATCTTTAAGGAATGTATAGGTCATCAAAAATGAATTAAAAAGGTGCTAAAAGAGATTTAGGGATCATGGCCTTTAGAGAAAGCACATGGTTTAATTGATAGAGCCAGGAACTGCATTATAGACAAAGGGAGCAGCACTGAAAAAAATCACAGGGCAGAATATATTCTTGGCATGTTTGAAGTCATGTATAGACCAATCTGATTAGTGTTTATATTATGAAGTAACAGAGGATAAGTTTGGAATGCTAACTGGTGCCAATTTGGTATAAATGCCAAAGTAAGGAATTTAGGTTTACTATAGTAGGAGAGTAAGTTGTTTGTATTTACTGTTTTGTTTTGTTTTGTTCTTATTTTAGGCAACTAGTAAAAAAGGAAAATAGTGATCCTAAAATTGAAATCTGTGATGTGAATTTGAAAGGTGAATCTGATAAATTGACATAGGCACAACAGCTGTGAGACAGGGAAGGACCAATGTAATGGGAAAGAAGAAGAGAACAATGTTGAAGGAAATAGATAGCAACAGTTCGAGGGCAGAGATGTTATTAAAGGAGAAAGGAAATTGCATTTAACTATCTGGATTTGGGGGACAAGATAGGGGATTTAAAGAAACTCAATTCCAGAGCTTTAGTCAGCATGAATGGAAAGATAATGGATGATCATGAATGAGATATCAAAGTCTGGAATATAAGTCTGGTTTGGGAAGCGAGATCATTTGTCTATATTGAGAAAAAAATATCAGTAGGTAGGGGGAGATACAAAGGCAGAAATCTGGAGCCATTCCTTCAAGGAGGGCAATGAAAAAACAGAGAAGGATGAAATCAGAATAAGGCCACTTTATGGGTCATTTTCAATGACAGAGAACCATACAGTTAGAATTTTTGAGTTGTCGGATCCTCAGAGATCAAGTATCCCAGTGTTTCTCATCAGTTAGTCTGTAGCAAACAAGATTAATTGTTACTGAATGACATGTATTCTTTGCTACCATATTCAGTAGCAGCTGTGAGGCTGCTCCTTCTTCCTCCACAGTTTTTTTTCCCCCAATCCCTCAATTACAGAGTCAATGTGATGTATTTAGATCACCTATATTTTGATTTACTATCTAGACTTGAAATCGTATTTATATGACCTATAAATAAGAAGAGGCTCAATTTCACTCATAATAAGAGAAGTACAAATAAAAACTTTGCAGATGAATTACTTCTACACAGATTGGAAAACAAAACCCAAAAACAAAAAACAAGAAACTAACACTATGCTCTGTTAACAAGGCTATGAAGAAACACACTTCCATGTGGCTGGTTGTAATAAAAATGGTGTAACTCAAATGGAGGGGACTTTCAGAATATTTAGCAAAATTGCACATGGTTCTGTTCTTTGACCCAGAAACCCCTCTTGCAAAAATATATTACAAAAATATATTATTAAAAACACAAAAGTACTAATTATGGAATTATGAATAAGAGCAAAAAATTGGGGAAGAGGAGACAAGCATCAATCAATGGGGAACAGGCTGAATAAGGGAGATAGAAATATTGATATAAGAAGATGTATACATAAATCTAGATTAATCTGGGAGATATACTGTTGAGTGAAGAACCAAGATGCAGACTGGTATTTATAGTATGCTACATTTTATTTAAGACAGGGGTAAATCATAAGTAGATATATAAGTTTGATTATAGTTTAAAAAATAAACACTGGAAGGATAAATCAAAAGTTTTAAAATTGGTTAAATATGAGGGGATATAGAGAACAGGGTTTAGTTCATAGATATAAAAGCAAGAATGCTCTGAGAAAACGTGTTTTATTATTTTGTCTTTGAGTTCATGCAACTATTTTACAGTACAAAAACATTATTAAATTAAAAATGAAAGAGGTGATCACTAAAATTTGATAAGAAATGTAAATGAATGAATTTATAAATATATTGAGTGGGTGATATATCCACACAGAGAAAATAATGCTTTCAAGTGACTTCAAGTATAAAATCTAAGACGTGGAATTACATAATGTAAGACTTGATTTGGAAATAACAATGAGAATTCATGAGGGTTTTTTTCCTAAACTATGTATTTAATAGCTCTGTGAACGGTAAAGTTCCAGAATGAATAACAACCCAGTAGAAACATGCGCTGTGGGAAGCTGTGTTGTCAGTTCCTAAATACCATTTCCTAACAAAAGGTACCAGGGCTCCTTAAAGGAAGGATGATTCCAGTTCAGGGCAGAAAATGTGCATGATGCTACTACGAAATGTTGCTCCAGAAAGCAAAGGCCCCCAGAATGTCTAATTACGGTCATGTCAAAAGGACCTTGAGCTACCATGGAGCGAATCTGATAAGCCAGAGATGGGTAATTTGCGCATCCAATGATAAAAACAACACCATTTGTGATTGATTTAAACACATGGATTACATAAACAAACAAACAAGCAAAAAAAAAAAAAAAAAACGAGCATCTATTGGGGTCCAAGAATCTGTATTTAACACAAATGGCTGGTTATGTGAATGCACATTAGAGTGTGCAAAGCAAGCACCAGTTTACATGGTTAGTTAAGGCTAATGATCTGCAGCTTCTATTTTTATTTCCTTTTCAAAAATATTCTAATAGTAACTTCTTAATTATTATAATGCTTGTATTATCTTGCACTCTTTTCTATAAGCCTTCATAATCAGAGTGTGGTTCTTTTAGGCCATCCTCAAATCCCTTTGCAATGACGCTATTACAGTAGGTTAAAACTTACCTCTCTTCAGTTGCTTACCTGTAAACATTTTGAGTGAGAAGTCAGTCTCAGCTCACATCATTTCCTTTCCTGATGTAGATTCTTATGCCCTATTACCCTCATCCTTCTGCTCCTACCCTGTAACATATATCCAGACAGGAGACATGGTAAAGAATAGATTTATTCTTGCAAATCTACCCCTTTTCTTATCACTGCGGTTCTATTGCTGTAGTCCCCTCTGCACTTTTTTTGGTTAGTCCTATTTCAGTTTCTTTTTCTTTGCTTAAAAAAAAATCTATGTATGCCATAAATGTAGAAGTAGATTATCTACTTTTCTATTTCTGTTATTATATTTAATATCATAGTTTACCTACTAACTGGTGATATGTTAAAATAAACATGAGCCTTACTTTCCATTGATCATGTTTAAATATTTAGATTTGTTCATTTCTAACGGAAATTTTTACACCCTCCATATGAGTTCCAAATTTCCAGAATCATGTGAAATTACTTTTTATGTCTTGCAATAATTCCCTATACATCTTATTAAATTTTTGTATGCTTCAACTTACTGTAATTCTTTTTCAGACAATTAGCATATGTATCTCAACATACAATCTTCTATGGCGCATTCTTAAAGTCTGATTTTAAGCATTTGATATAATTACTTTTTGCTTACGTTCAAATTTAATTCCTTTTTTTCCTAAAAGACCATTGGCATTTCCCCCAAAATCATAAAATTCCCCATGCAGATCTTTAATCTTTAAATATCCTTACTATGTAATAAATTCAACTCCTGTACAGATACATTCATTTATTTTTCATTGGAAAGAGTCCCAAACATTGAAACTGAAGAAATCTCTGTCATTTCTACCTGAGTCTTTATTTTTGGAAATGAAATATGCTTCTTAAGCTGCCTGAGTATCTTCCTCTATAGATTCAGAAGCAGTGTTTATAGACCTTCTCTATATTTTGTATTCAATGTTGACAAAATGGAAGGGCAAGCCCTTAGAGGGCTAGAGGACAGTGAGAACTTAAACATCCTGCAATTCCATCTGCTCACTTAACAGTGAAAAAACTGTGGCCCAGAACACCTAAAGCAAAGCAAAACAAAAGAAAACTCTTTACTTAATCTGCCATTGTATTCTCCTTCCCCTCCTACTCCTCCTCCTCCTGTTGTGGTTGCTGTTTTTGTTGTTGTTATCTGCATTTTGTTTAAACCATTGGTCATTTCTCCTCGTTTTATTAAGTAGCTTTCTAATGAGTACCTAGGACAACTGCATCGAAACTCACAATCGAACACAATGTTTTCTGAAGATTCCTCCAATACATTGTTACACTACTCTCATATTTATGTGCTTGACTTCATCTCTTCAAGGCATCTTTTTAACTTCTTTAATCTTTGACCTTGTAAGTTACACTTTTTTTTTCCTTATTATATTTTGATTTATCTTCTCTCATATTGCCTGTTGGGAAATGGGATTCTTCTTCATGGTTCTGCTATTCTTATTTACTTGATAGTCTCATCCATTCACTCGCCACTTAAATTCTGCCCCTTCTTTCTTGCTTCATCTGAAGACTTTAGACAAAGATAACTCCTCTGACGTATTTTGTCTCTGTTTCTCTGTAAAACCCATCTTCTCCTTGTTGGTCGTCTGCTATACCTCATGCCCTTCCTTTGTTATTTATGTTTTCTTTGTCTTTATTCCTCTCACTTCAGTCTGAAATCAACCTTTGCTCTGTTTCTCTCCTTTGCTTTGTCTGTTCCTGAAGGCTTACTCATTTCTCCGATCTTCTTGTACACATCCTAGATAATTTCTTATATTAATTTAGGAGAATGTTACCATATCCACTTTCTTTTCTTTAAACTTTCATTCTAGGTCCTTGAAATTGATCCAGCTGTTGGGCAGTTTGCATAGATAGATTGTTCCTTTGCATAATAAAGGTTGCATATATTTTATTCACAAATTTGCCGTGTCCCCTTCCTCCATACTAAATTCACGGTTCCTGATGGCATGCTGCTCCCAGATGATTTCTAGTGCCTTGAATAAGCATATCTTCAATTGTCTTTTCTATAAGGACAATCCTTCTTTGTTTATATTGGAAAACACTTGGCAAATGACTAACTTCACCCTATTCTTGCCACTTGCCACATTTCTCTTTCACACTTACATTTCCTAGTCCAAACCCCAAACCTGCCTGCTACGCTTGCTGGAAATACTGACAGTGCAACATCAACTTAGTTCACATACACTCACCATTTTATCCTACGAATTGAAAGCGACACCATATACTTGTAGCAGTGCTGTTACCTTTTTATTCTCAGTCAAATTGTAGGATATATCTTTGAAGATTTTAACACCCTAATAATAATAATAATAAATAAATTAATAATAATGTGTGTATGTGTGTGTGTGTTTATAATTTTTTTCAGTTTATTACCCTTATCTACTCATTCTAGTATGGCTGACTCCTGGGCTGTACCATGACCCTAATTAGTTCCAGGAGAAAAATATTCAGACTTACTCATATAAATTCTCATAGTTCAGATTGTCCTGCTATTGTTTTTGAACTTTTGATTTCTCCCCTAGGTTTCACAAAACACCAGCCAATTGAAACTCTCATTATATTTTGTCTTTGCTAAGGCATTTGGATTGCTCTAGCATTTTCTATACTAGATTTGAGTATTTTTGTGTGTGTCTGGTTTACTTCTAATTGACATTGAAGGGGGGACCCTTTGGGATTTTAGGATCCTTGCCTGGTGCAGCAAAATTGATACAACACATGGGTTTGGTCACAAAGGAAAGTGATTTAGTAGACGATGGAGACAGTGACCTCATGGTTTAAGATCTGCATCCCCAAAGGACTTCAAGAACTAGGTTTATATGCATTATTGGATCAAAGAGAAATGGGGAAGAACAAAGGCAAATCAGGGAGATGACATTTATGGATTCTTCAGGAAATGAAGGGAAATGAGAAAAGTTAGAGTGTAATCAGAAGTTTGAGGGGGGCAATCTAGTTTTATAAATATTTGTAATTTATAATTTATAAATACTAGCATTTATGAAAATGTAATTAGGATGCATAGGGGTAAATATTTCATCAGGGAACCTTTGATCAAGGCCTGGAAGTCTTCAGTGTTCAAGTTGATCGATCCTCCCTTTGTCAGAAAAGTCAGTGGAGCTGGGAAAGATAAAAGATTATAGTATAAAGTTGAACTTAATTAAAAGATTAACACAGTGTTCCTATTATCAAAGCTGGGAACCAAGAGACCCAGTTGCAGGGGGAGCCTAAATCGTGGTGACCATTTTCAAGATTTTAGGACTAGTGATGAATAAAGCTGGAATTCAAGCTTACAATTTTCTAGGCCAACCTATATACTATCTTTCTACCTTTCTGTCTATGATAGTATTGATAATAATCTTGAGTTGCACCAAAAATGTTGCTTTAAAATTGACTAATATAATATAAAGCATTATATTCATATACATATATGAAGATGTCACTTTAAGAACACTTGATCTTGAACTATCAGAAAATTGGCCAAAGACAAGTATGCATATTGCTATTATGATTTAAGAAAATATATTAGCACAAACTAAAATGACTTGTGCTATTTATTTTCATCTATCCTCACAATATGATCTATAAGCTTAATTTGTCCATTATATTCATGTTTCCTAGAGAATTTGTGTTTGGGGTAAAAATAGCTTTCTCATTACAGGCCTTCTTAACAAAGACTGTCTTAAAAAAAGAGAATGTCTTAAAAATAGTGACATTGTCAATACAGTCCCTAATTTTTACCTGTCATTGCAGTAATTCATTTTATGAAATATGGTATTTAGCAACATTGATCAAAGTGGTTAAATGCAGCTGAGCATACTCAATTCAATGAAAATGGTTAAACTGGTAGGGGCTGAAGATGTAAAAAGGAAGAGCAGGATCTACAGAATGATACTTTTGTAAAAACCAAAATGCTCAGAGTTTAAAAAGCATTATCATATATTTTTCTGTTCATATATATTTGTTGGAATCCTAAATAAATGTAACCCTTTCCACCATTATACCTAAATCTTAAAAAAACATTTAGTTGCAGCTCTATGTTATGATTTCATCTATATTTGACACTTAAAATAACTCTTTTGTATATTATACTTCTGAGAAAGTTAGAATGTACATTACTATTAAGCAAAACATTAAAACACAGTTTCATCATCTAAAAATGCTGCGTGCTGTTTTTGATGGAAAGAGATCTGCAATAGGAATTAAAAAATGTTAAATGCAGTCTCTTCTGTGCCAGAAGTTTACTCTGTAAATTTGGTAAATAAATTAACATTGGTTTCCTTATTTCTAAACTATAAAGTGAGGATTATATACTAATTAATTATGATAAAATACATTTGAAAATGATTAAGAAGTGAAAAGTATTCTCCATATACAACACAATGCTTATTTTTGAATCAGATAAATTAATGCCTCAATATTACCACAGAACAGGAAATTGAATTATTTTCTAAGTACAGTAAAATGAATTATTATTGGTCCAAAAATCTCTAGGTAATGCCAGTAAATCTCTAAGGAGCATTAACGTCTGAATATTTTTTCTCCCCTGGTATAAAAAACCTACCTCAATTGCTAAGGTGTTAAGCACTATGAATGTTTAAAATTGTCTATGAATCAGAAATATCATCTAAGTTGTTAGCATTCCCATAGGGATTGCCTGGGTTAATTCTTACACTCACAGGCAAAGGACTCGATATGCAAATAAAACAGAGCATTAATTATATCATTTATTTGATTACTTTGTATTGTTTGAGGGTGAAGGCATCCTAGTTTGTTCTAATATAAACTCTCTGGAGGGTATCTTCAAATGACTTAATAAATCGGCAGAATGTCTAGTACCATACTTTATACACAAAGAAAGCTGTTATATGATGGATCTTACATTTCTGTATTTGATGAGAAATATTTAAACTATACCTATAACAAATTGATCTGCATTTATTTGTAGAGATAAGTCAAAATATTCTTATTTCTAAATAAAGTGGCATGCACTGTATAAGTTAAATGATAAAAGGACCACAGAGAAATGTTTAAACAAATTTGGTTCCCTCTAAAGAACAATGCAATCTCTTTTGCTTTAATTGTTTTTGATAAAGTAGGAAGCAGATTTAAACAGTGGTTTCCAAGAAGCAAAATTATATGTCTTCTGGCACACTGATATCTCTATTAAAGCTGCCATTGTTACATGTGGAGGAAGGCTTAAATATTTGTTAAAGGTTTTCCATAAATGGAGCGACATATGTGCCCTGACATAAGCATTTCCTATGCCCCCTGGGTCCACTGTATGTTTGGTTGTCTGTTTCTATTCTCTTCCAAATTCCCCAGCTACCATTCCAAAAACAGAAGGTAGAATTCATTGCCAAAACATGCTACGTGATTTCTACATGCTTCATATCTTATTTCCTCTTATTCCTCCTGTTAATTTTCTCAACAGGTAAAAGAGCCATTTGAACAGTTGAAGAGATATTGGATCTGTCTAGAAAGCTAATAGGATAATAACCACATATGATTGCCTCCTGCTTCAATCACTAAAATGCCCTTGTTTATGTTTCTTTGATTCTTTCTTAGTAGATAGCCTCCTACCCACCTTAACCATCTCCCCATGGCTCACCTCAATCTGTTTTCCTCTCTCTTTTGGCTGTCAGCCAGCTTCTGAAACAGCAACTGGGCTATTTATAACTGATGAGACTCAAAGGTGAGCCTTTTCTATAGGGTTGGTAGTTCTTTGTCTTGCCATCACTAAGGCCCCCATCCCAAAGGGCTCCAGGGCTATGGCCCACTTGACCTCTCATGAACTGTATGTCAATATATGGTCAAACCCTGAACAACAGTGAATCCTTATTTAGTTTCAGAGCAGCTTGGAGCTTTGGCTTATGCTGTGATGTGGAATATTGTATATTAAGTGTATTCACTATATATAGTGATGCTTATTCAACATCTGGCCTGGAATAAAATAGAAATACTTCCATCTTGAATGATCTTCGATGCAAAAACATTAAAAAAAAAATCAACATCATAAAATTCTCATTAGTCTGTACAAGTGAATGCCAGAATGATTTTGTTCCAAATGATTGAGAGTAAGAAGACCTGAAGCACATATATTAAGGAAATAGAGTTTCTGTGAGCCTGTTTGAAAGAAATCCTGAAATTAGGGGAATGTCTGAGTTAAATGCTCCTGCTCCGGGCTCCCACAACAACCTGTATCTATATTTTCTAGGAAGCATTTCATCCTCTACTCTAAGCATAAGTTATCTTTTTTCCCTTACAGAATGTTCTTTAATTCATTTAATTCATTTAAGTGGGTCAAATTTAGCATGCAACTTGTTTTTATAAATAAAGTGATATTGCAATGCAGCCACATTTGTTTCTTGATTGTCTATGCCTGCTACAATGGGAGAGCTATAACAGGAAGCCAGAGTGATTTCCCGCTACAACAGAAGAGGTGAGTAGCTCCAGAGAGGGGTAGTTGCCGCAAAGGCTGTATGACCTGCAAAGCCTAAAGCACTTACTTTCCAACCTTTTACAGAAAAAGTTTGCTAATCCTTGTTTAAGATTTTTTTTTTAATTTTTTAATTTTTTATTTATTTTATTATTTTGCTTAAGGATGAATGAATTCCTGATCTGATATGCCCAGTAAGGGTCATTTCTTTTTGGCATTCAATCATCTCTTCATTAGTTCAGAGAGCATTTTCTGTAGTCCAGTAGTCTGAGAGTCTTTGGTTAAATCTCAGTTCATTGCCATTGAAGACTTTGGGAAAATTACTTACATATACTGAGCATTAATGTGTTCATTTGTAAAATGGAGATACTAATAATACTTGCCTCATTGACCCCTCAGTCATTCATATCTTATAAATGAATAGGAAAAATGCAAAGAGGTCTAAAATTGGCAAGATAATAGTTCAGTTACTTCTAATCCTGCTGCTTCATTCTCTCCCAGGATCTTTCTTCTCATGCTTCTTCCGTCCATTCTCAAAATGTGTAAATTCTTATAATCATGTCCATCACATATAATGGAGTGGTCAGGAATGGTTATACAATAAGTATTTGTTGAAGGAATGAAAGGTTGAATGAAAGAATGCCTTAACTCCACTCTTTACCACATTGTTATGATACTATATGCTTTTGGTTAAATTGAAACCTGAGGAGCACAGAAAAATTTGGATATAGTTAGGACTGAAATAGAACAGTGCCTGGAATAGTTGATCAGTAAATACTTCTTGAATGAATGCAATAAAATGTAAGGCAAATACTGCAATGTTATAGGATAGCATTGTCTAAGAGAAATCAATTACTTAAGACCAGTGTTCTAGTTTGCTAATGCTGCCGGAATGCAAAACACCAGAAATAGATTGGCTTTTATAAAGGGGGTTTATAGTCTTAAGGCCATAAAGTGTCCATCAACAAAGGAGACCTTCACTGGAGAATGGTCAATGGCATCTGAAAAAACTCTGTTAGCTGGGAAGGCACGTGGCTGGTGTCTGCTCCAAGTTCTGGTTTCAAAATAGCTTTCTCCCAGGACATTCCTCTCTAGGCCAGAGCTCCTCTTCAAAATATCATTCTCAGTTGCTCTTGGGACATTTGTTCTCTCTTAGCTTCTCTGGAGCAAGAGTCTGCTTTCAATGGCCATCTTCAAAATGTCTCTGTAAGCTGAAGCTCCTCTCTCAGTTCCTGTGCATTCTTCAAAGTGTCCCTCTTGGCTGTAGCTCCTCTTCAAAATGTCACTCTCAGCGGCACTGAGTTCCTTCTGTTTGTCAGCTCATTTATATGGCTCCAGTGATTTAATTCAGATCCACTCTTAACAGGTGGGGCAACACCTCCATGGAAACCATCCAACCAGAGTCATCACCCACAGTTGGATGGGGTGCATCTCCACGGAAACACCCAAAGAATTACAATCCAATCGACACTAATACATCTGCCCACACAAGATTACTTCAAAGATAATGGTGCTTTGGGGGACACAATATATTCAAACCAGCACAACCAGTGTCATTTTTTTTCAGGTTTGCAATTGTAAAAACAAGACTCTAGCCATCACTACTGTGTTAGAATGAATACTGAACAGAGAACAACGAGTAGATGAGTTACACAGGCCAAGAAATTGGCACAGAAGATAATTTTACTCAAAATGCAGAATATGTAATGACAAATTTTAGAATGCAAAAACTAGATGTTAATACTTTCTCAAGATACTTGCAAAAAGCTGTAACCACCTCTATATGTTTGGGTGTGATCAATAAAATAGTGTGATTACTAACAGAACTTAAATTAGAGTTTTGGATCTTGAGATTGGTAGCCCTTAACTATGGAATTTATTTTAATTTGTTTTTTCAGAGAAAGACTCTGCCTTCAAGGTGAAGAAAGTTTGATAGGACAGTATCTGAGATTGAAATGGTGTAAAGGGGTAGAGGGAGGCTTAGTATATGCATTTGTGTGTCAATAAGGCAGGGGCAAAGTCATTGAAACCATTGCTGTTAAGATCACTGAACGTGAATAAATTATGCTAAAGAGGGCCTTGTGAATCCAAGGTCATAGGGAAGCATGGAGTTGGGGAAGAACTCCTTAACCTCACGTTTTTCACTGACTATATAACACGCCTCCATCACAGTAAGAACTGAATGTGGTGTCGTTTGACATCAGAAGGAACAGCAGAAGAAAGAGTGATCATCAGATACCGTGCAGGCTCCCAGAAATAAATGGAAATGCTTGGAGAGGGGAGAAAATCCATTTATGCAAGTGCAGGGTTTATGAGATGAGGAAAACCTTGTGCTAATGGTAATATAGTAAAATTTGTACACATCAGGTGATGACTGGGATCATTTAGTTTACATGCAAAACAGAAAAGACGCATAGCAATGAGTACTGCCCTTTTGTAGTTGAAGATGAAAGGATGTAGTTTGTGTTCACAAACACATTGAGTAGAGGAGTTTTGGGGAGGTTAAACTCAGTAACTCATTAAAAGGAATCAAAAATCATTTGTGGGTTAGTTTTTGGAAATCTTTATAATCTTTACATACTAAATGAAACCATGAGACCATTTCTGTTACCTGTATTGCATCAAAGATTTAAAATATCTTATACCCTTTTAGCCTGGTGGTAAAAGCCACTCCACTAACCCCTCATGATCTAGTAATTTCCCACTTACAAGGTCGTTTTTCCCTAACATAATATTAGTCCTTAATACAATCCTTCTGAGACTATTGGTTCCACTTCTTCTGCCCCATATATTCATTGCCACAGTATTCTCACTTCCTCTCTCTCTTTCCAGAATTGTATTTATTTTTGGATAGTCAGTTCAAGTCTCATCTATTCCATGACCGTCTTGTCTTCTGTGCCTCTCCCATGAGCAGCCGCAGATCTCATGATAGTTCTTGCACTACCCGGCATTTCATAACACATTCTCTGTTATTGTGCTGTGTTCCTTGTTTGTTATTTTTGTCATCCCGACTAAATTATATGCTCCTTCAGGACAAAAATCTTATCGGTAAGTATATGATAGGTATTTGCTTATTTACAGATTACAGGGACCTTTTTTTTTTTTTTTTTTTTTTTTTTTTTGCCACAAGGAATCTCTCCTTGCCAATAATATTGATTTTTCGAAAATAGGGAGGCTACACCTGAAAATTAAGGAATATTCCTTATTGGGCTATGGCTTGGTTTTCACCAATGTTGTTTTATTCTTGTTTAATATTCATAGAAACAAAGATATTTTGGCAATTGTTATTGGAGATATTGAGTCTAATTGAGTCTCTACTTAATTTTATCTTTATGAGACCCAAGGTCAGTAATGGCATGTTTTGTAATATGGTGGTGAATTTTGTGTTACAGGACAACAAAGTATGAAAAGAAGTTGCACAACTCTGAGAAATCAGCATTCTCTAAGAGGGGAATCATATTTTTAATATAAGTGAGAAAAACCACACTCTTCAGTATTTTATTTCCCCCTCATTTAATCATTTCCGAGTTATTTATTGTAGAATTTACTTACACATTTACCCTTGAAACCTCCATACCAAATTAAAGGACATGAGTTTTTCTCCCAAGTAAACAAAACTATTTTTTTTTAATCACACCTTCTGTAGAAAAAACATCATAGAGTCATGAGATAGTAAGTTACTTCCTGGTTGTAAGGTGGTTACATTTGAAACTTCATCAGCTCCTTTTAGTAACTAATGCACTGAGCTGTTTTCAGGCATTTTAGTACACTATGCTAAGTTAGAAAGAGTTGTTTATGATTCTACAAGTATTTAATTAGTAAACATTTAATTTGTAAATATTTTACTTAAGATGCTATTAATATATTTCTTATTAGTCTTTTGGAAATAATTTTAATGATAATGGAAACAAACTCAATCACATTAAAACTGCCTCGATGAATTTTTGTGTTTAATTTTTATTAATGTAAATTTTAAGATAAATATTCATGCAGAATGTTAGACTGTATGGTGGCTTTCATTATTTCTAAGATATTTCATTTTTCTGTGAGAATATACTATTTACAGGGCTTATCCTCTGAAATATAATAATGTATATGAGCAACTATTGCTAATAATCATAGTAATATCGATTAATACTTTTGAAAGTCAAAGGTTTCCTTTCCTATGTAAGTTTTTAAAGTTCATCATGCAGTTCTCTACTGCCGACATTTGCCAAGTGCTTGACCCAGCCGTTATCTCCATTCCACGTGTAAGTATCTGACCCTGGTTCCCCAGTTTATAAATTTAAATAAGTGTCTTGGAAGGTATTTCCTTATTTTGACATAGAAGTATAGGAAGATGCTTTAATCTTTAACTCCAATGTCTGGAAAGTATGTTAAAGGATTATCTTATATAGAATTAAATTGAGGAAGAGGAACTAAGCAGCTGGGAAGAACTGAGAAAGAAGAAATAGGGGAGAAAGTAAGCAGGAAAATTGAATGAAATAGAGATAGAAAAGATAGAACAAAAGGAAAAAAATGAAAGGGGGGGAAACAGAAAGATTTTCATGAAATACTTTCCAACATCTAAAATTGAAACTTCTGGCCCAAGATTCAGCAATTGAAACACATACATACCTTTCCATAGTTTTACCTCACAAGCTTCAATGTAAATTATTTCAGATTACTTATTAGTGTAAACACATTACTGGGTTGACTTCTGATTGACAAGTTTAAATATAATCTTGCCACTTAGGGTAGAGTTTGAATTAAATGCTATCTCACAAACATACTCCACTTAACCTTGTACTCATCAACATGGAAAGCACAGTTAAGAAAACTTGAAAAATATCCCATTTAAGTTCTATGCTGAATTGTTTACACATAGATTATTTTTGCATCAGAGGTTTTGTTTCTTACAAATGAAATTGTTATTGTTTTTAATAGTGTTTTTCATGCTTCTGACACATTCTTCTACCTCAGTTGTTTTGTTTTTCTTCCAAAGAACTTCTGTCAATCTTTGTTCTGCCTCAGATGGAGCCCTAAGCAAACGCCTTTGGCATTTTGCAGATACATCTTCCTCATCTACCCTGCCCCAATCTTCATCTATTTGTAGATCTGCCAATTGCTGCTGTCCCTGATGAGTCACATAAACGAAGTTCTGTTTTTTTAAGAGGGTAGGGGAAGGAGTGGGAAGAAAAAGAGCGCAATGAATTTAGAAAGCAAAGGGCAATGATTTACACACGCGTCAGATTCTCCAGTGCCTCCTCTTCTGATCTTTGGCAAATCATTCCCAAAGGCACAGACACCAAGCCAGATTTGGGGGACATAAACTGTGATGCTGCTGGCAAAACTGTCACTACTTAAATCATGTATAATGATTTTTCAACAGAAGTTAAAATGTCATCTTTTCTTGCTGTTGAATAAGATCATCATTTACTGCCTATCACAATTTCGTCTTTGCTGGTTTAAATTCTGCCGTATTTGAAGTCAATTGTGGAAGAATAACGTATGCAATTTGATTTACCTTTACTGCCTGAGCAACTCATTTTGCTCGGCTTATAAACGACAGCATGAATATAATAGTTCATTTTGATAACAAGAAAATTTAAAGTTTGATTCAACAATCTGGAAGAACAAAATGAATATTGACATGGGTCTAAAAATAAGAAAATCTGTTTGCAACAGGAAATAGTAATGATTTATGGTTCCGACATCACCGTGTGATGTTTTGTTTCACTTAATGATAATTTACAGCATTTAATGTACTATATAAATAGACATAAACTGAGGTAATGCTCCCCCAAAATGCAATAAAAGGAACAAAAATGTCGAATATAAATGCTTGGTTTCCTGTGTGAAAGTTTTGGTTTTAAAAAGGGGATCCATGTGGGAAGTACAGAATAATTCCAAACCAAAATCGCTCTCTGGACAGCTTTAAAGTTTTGCTGGTGTCAGCGTCACAGGCACACAGAAAGAGCAGGGAGCGGGGGTGCGATTCGACTGCAGTCTCCATGTGCCATCAGACTTCTTGATAAATTTTTATTTACAGTTTTAAAAGCATGCTATTCCTGCACAGTTCTAAATCCTACCCAAACGACCCTGGGTCATACATATGTGTCTTATTTCTTGGGCAAAATACAACTTTTGTATTTTTTTAAAGCCAAATATAATTTTATATTTAAAATATCCCCTAATCCTAAAAACAGTTCTGCCCTGGAAAATATTCAGAAGAACTCTTACAAAGATCTAAATCAAAGCTATTTTATTCAAAATAACTAGAAAATTGTGCTCTGCTATCACAAAGCTACATTAATGCCCTTCAAACAAAGAATTCATGATCTTAAATATTTCATAGTTGTCATTTCCCAGCGTTAACATCTCTGACACCTTCCAAGTGTAAGCCTCTTGGTAAAAGGGGGTGGGAAACATGGAGGGGGATGGATTGGGTAAGGACAAAGGGAAGGGAAAGATTTTATAGACAAGGGATTCAACAAATCTTAGGGTGCCAACCGCCAGTGTTTTCCATTGAAGCTTGGCAGGGATGGTTCTTGTAATGGACAATCAAGGTACTTGCCTGGTCAAGCTAATGTAGACAGTAAATTATGCTGGGAGTAAACCGTTTCAGACTGCAGTATCCAAGCTATATGTGGGGATAGATGTTTTTGATTCCCAGACTTTTGCCCTATAGCTACTAGAATTTGTGAGTACTGCAGAAGCCAGTATTAGTGGGGCCAAGTGAGTCCAGTGATAGAAAGGAATGCATGTGCTTCCTTGTTATGAATACTTGGCAAATGGCAAGCACTTCAATTAAAATAATACCTCTCTGTTACTGTCTTGAATATTCTGATGCTACAGTTTTTCTTGTTTTGCTTTGTTTATTAGTTTTTTCCCCCCATCATGTAGTGCCAGGTGAAAATAAATCATATTAACTTGCATTTATTGAGTGTTTACCATGTACTCGGCTCTGAATGCTATGCTTTTACAATAGCCCTCCCTCCTTCTCTACCCTACCCAGTGATCACCATTTTACAGATGAGGAAACTGAGGCAAAGGGAGATTAACCAAGAGTCTAAAAAAACAACAGCTACTAAGGGAAAGTGTCAGATCCGAAATCATATCTGGCTGAATTGGGAACCCAGACTCCCCAGTGTTGAGCTTTTTGATCTCATTATTTAGTGTGTGTTCGAGTTCCTCTTGGTGATACAGTTCCCTCAATTAAGAAAACCTCAGGATCAAATGCATCATTCTACACATGATGAGTCCGAAACTAATGTTAGCAACAGTAAGAAATAATAACTAATATAATGATATCTTAAGATTGTCAAAACAAATAAATTTTCTCTAAAATGTAAGTGGGGGGATTATGTCTTTTCAGAAAGTCACGCCTTTATCCCTCTTCTGACCCACAGATCATTTTCTATCACTTCTGAGCATTTATATCCTATGTAGCCTATCTGAAATATTTTGTATCTCTTTTTCTCTACCAAATTGATCTCTCATCCTTTAAGAAACTTACGAATACATATTTTCTTTATCAGAGAAGTTGCAGATTTACAGAAAAATTGTGCAGAAAATAGAGTTCCCTTATATCATCCTTCTCAGAAACAGTTTCCCATATTTATGACATGTTGTGTTAGTGTGGTACTTCTGTTAAAACTGATGAAACAATATTATTATAATTGTACTATTAATTGTAGTCCATAGTTTATATTAGTGCTCACTGTGTGGTATAGTCCTATGAAATTTTATAATTTTTATTCTGATAAATTATAAACAACCTAATATATCCCATTTAACTACATCCAAATACAGAGTTCATGGTGTTAATTACATTAACATGGTGTGCTAACATCACCATCATCCATTACTGAAAATTTCCACCACACCAAACAGAAAATCTGTACTAATTAAGCATTAACTCCCCATTTCTACCCCTCCTTGGTCTCTGGTTAACTGTATTCTACTTTCTGACACTACAAATTTATTTATTGTAACTTTTCAAATCAGTGAGATTGTATAATATTTGTCTATTTCTGTCTGGTTTATTTCACTGATCATGATGTTTCAAGGTTCATCCACGTTACCACATGTATCAGACCATCTTCCTTTTCATGGCTGAGTAATCTTTCATTGAATGCATATACAAAATTTTGTTTATCAATTCATCTGATGATGGGAATTTGAATTGCATCTACCTTTTGACAATTGTGATTGATGCCACTGTGAACATTAATGTGCCAATTTCTGTTTGAGTCCTTGCTTTCAATTCATGTGGGTATATACCTAGAAGTGGGATTAAAGGGCAAATGGAAGTCCTGTATTTAACTTTCTGAAGAATCACCAAACTATTAACCACAGCAACTGCACCCTTTTATATTCCCATCAACATTGGATGAATGTTCCCATTTCTCCACACCCTAATATTTATTTTCCATTTTTAAAATAGTAACCAATCTAGTGAGTAGGCAATGGTATCTAATTGTGGATTTGATTTATATTTCCCTAATGGCTAATGATATTGAGCATCTTTCCATTGTGGCTACTTTAATATCTTCTTTGGAGAAATGTCTACTCAAATCTATTACCAATTTTTTTTTATTTGATTCTTCATATTTTCATGTGAAGTTGTAAGCTTTCTTTATTTGTATTTTGGATATTAAGCCTGATCAGATATGTTGTTTCCAAATATTTTCTCCCATTCTGTAGGTTGTCTTTTACTTTAATGATAAAATCATTTGATGCACAAAAATTTAATTTTGATGAAGTCTTTTGTCTATTTTTTATTTCATTGCTTGTCTTTTAGGTGTGAAGTCTAAGAAACTATTGCCTAACATAAGGGCCTGAAGAAGTTTCCTTAAGTATTCTTCTAGGAATTTTATAGTTTCAGTTCTTAAATTTAAGTCTTTGATACATTTTCAGTTAATTTTTGCATATAGTGTAAGATAGGCAAAGAATAACCTTTACTCTTATTCTTCCAGAAATTTAGTTTTCCCAGCACTATTTGTTGAACAAGCCATTCCTTCCCCATTGAGAGGACTTGTCATCTCATCAAAAATCAATTGGCCATAGATGTGAGTGTATGTTTCTGAAATCTCAATTATTTTCCATTGGTCTATATGTCTGTCCTTTTGCAAGTACCACATTGTTTTGAATAATGTAGCTTTGTAATCCATTTTAAAATCAGAAAATGTGACTTCTCCAACTTTGTTCTTTTTCAAGATGTATGTTCTAGTTTGCTAATGCTGCCAGCATGCAAAACACCAGAGATGGATTGGCTTTTATAAAAGGGGGTTTATTTGGTTGCACAGTTACAGTCTTAAGGCCATAAAGTGTCCAAGGTAACACATCAGCAATCAGGTACCTTCACTGGAGGGTGGACAATGGTGTCTGGAAAACATCTGTTAGCTGGGAAGGCACGTGGCTGGTGTCTGCTCCAGAGTTATGGTTTCAAAATGGCTTTCTCCCAGGACGTTCCTCTCTAGGCTGCAGTTCCTCAAAAATGTCACTCTTAGTTGCACTTGGGATATTTGTCCTCTCTCAGCTTCTCTGGAGCAAGAGGCTGGTTTCAATGGCTGTCTCCAAACTGTCTCTCATCTGCAGCTCCTGTGCTTTCTTCAAAGTGTCCCTCTTGGCTGTAGCTACTCTTCAAAAGTTCACTCTCAGCTGCACTGAGCTCCCCCTGTCTATCAGCTCATTTATATGGCTCCAGTGACTCAACTTAGACCCACCCGGAATGGGCAGAGCAACACCTCCATGGAAATTATCCAATCAGAGTCATCACCCACAGCTGGGTGCGGCACAGGTCCACAGAAACACTCAAAGAATTACAATCTAATCAACACTGTTAAGTCTGCCCACACAAGATTACATCAACAATAATGGCATTTGGGGAACACAATATATTCAAACTGGCACAATGTATTTGGCTATTTGGAGACCCTTACGCTTCCAAATAAATTAAATGATTGACTTTTTCATTTTTTCAAAGAAGGTTGTTGGAATTTTGATTGGGATTGCACTGAATCTAGTAAATTGCTTTGGATAGAATTAAAGATCTTAATGATATTTAAACTTTCATTCCTTGAACATGAAATGTCCTTGTGTTTACCTTGATATGTTTAATTTCCTTCAGCAATGTTTTGTAGTTTTCCAAGTTTAAGTCCTTTGTATAGGTAAATTTGATTAAGCTTATTCTTAGATATTTGATTTTTTTTATTTGTTATTGTAAATAGAATGTTTTTCTTGGTTTCTTACTCAGCTTTTTCATTTCTAATACATAGAAACACTACTGGTTTTTAGAGGTTCATCTTGTACTCTGCCTTTTTGCTGAATTCTTTTATTAGCTCTAGTAGGTTTATTGTATTTTTCTCAGGATTTTCTATATATAAAATCATATCATTTACAAATAGAGAAAGTTTTAATTCTTCCTTTCCAATATGGATGCCCTTTATTTCTTTTTCTTGACTAATTGTTCTGGCTAGAACTTCCAGTACAATGTTTAATAACAGTGGTAACAGTGGTAACATTGGGCATCCTTGTCTTGTTCCTGATCTTAAAGGGAAAGCTTACAATCTTTCAACATTGAAAATGATGCTAGCTGTGGAGTTTCCATATATGCCCTTTATCATGTTGAGGAGGTTTCCTTCTGTTCTTAGTTTTCCGTGTATTTTTATCAAGAAGCAGTGTAGAATTTTGTCAAATGCCTTTGGAGCATCAACGCAGATGATCATGTTTTTTGTTTTTTTTTTCCTTCATTCTATCAATCTGATGAACTATGATAACTGATTTTCATATGTTGAACCAGCCTTGAATATCTGGAAAAACTTCTACTTGGTCATTGTGTATGATTATTTTAATGTGCTGTTGGATTTAGTTTGCTAGTATTTTGTTGAGAATTTTACATCAATACTCATAAGGAATATTGGTCTTTAATTTTCCTTTCTTGTAGTATCTCCATCTGGCTTTGGTATTAGGGTGATGCTTGCCTCATAGAATGTGTTGGGACATATTCCCCCTTCTTCAATTTTATGAAAGAGTTTGAGAAGAATTGGTGTTAATTCTTCTTGGAAAGTTTGGCAGAATTTGCCAGTGAAGTCAACTGGTCCTGGGCTTTCTTTGTTGGGAGGTTTTTGATTACTGATTCAATCTCTTTACTCATTATTGATCTGTTAAGATTTTCTATTTCTTCTTGAGTCAGTGTAGATTGTTTGGGTATTTCTAGTAATTTATTTCATCTAGGTTTTCCTGTTTTACTTTATTTTATTTTATTTTGGTATACAGTTGTTCATAGTATCCTCTTATAATCCTTTTCATTTTTGTGGGGTCAAGGGTAATGCCTTCCCTTTCATTTCTGATTTTAGTTATTTGGGTCAGATCTCTTTTTCTTTATCAGTTGAGCTAAAGGTTTGTTGATTTTACTGATGTTTTCAAAGAACTGACTTTGGTTTCATTGATCTTCTCTATTGCTTTTTTTAAATTTTATTCTTTTATTTCATTTATCTCCACTCTAATCTTTGTCACTTACTTCCTTCTCTTCACTTTGGGTTGAGTTTGCTCTTCTTTTTCTATTTCCTCCAGATGTGAGGTCAGGTATCTGAGCCACGATCTTTCTTCTTTTATAATGCAAGCATTTAGAGCTATAAATTGGTATGTTGTGTTCTCATTTTCATTCATCTCTATATATTTAGAAATTTCTCTTGCTATTTCTTCTTTAACCCACTGATTGTTTAGGAGTGTGTTGTTTAACCTCCAGGTATTTGTGAATTTTCTAAGTCTCTGATGGTTATTGACTTCTAATTGTATTCCATTGTGGTCAGAGAATGTGCTTTGAATAATTTCAATCTTTTTAAATTTATTAAGGCTTGTTTTATGTCCCAGCATATGATCTATTATGGAGAAAGTCCCATGAGCACTAGAGAAGTATGTGTGTCCTGGTAATTTGGGATGTAATGTTCTATATATGTCTGTTAAATCCAATTCATTTATCAGATTGTTTAGGTTTCCTTATTGGTCTTCTGTCTGGTTGATCTATCTAAAGGAGAGAGTGATGTGTTGAAGTCTCCCACAATTATTGTGGAAACATCAATTGCTTCCTTTAGTTTTGCCAGTGTTTCTCTCATGTATTTTATAACACCTTGATTGGGTGCGCAAACATTTATGATTGTTATTTCTTCTTGTTGAATTGCCCCTTTTATTAGTATGTAGTGACCTTCTTTGTCTCTCAAAATATCCCTGCATTTAAAGTCTATTTTATCTGAGATTAATATTGCTACACCGGCTTTCTTTTGGCTGTAGCTGGCATGAAATATTTTTTTCCATCCTTTCACTTTCAATTTTGCGGTCCCCTGGCCGCAAAAACTTACAGATTTCACTGATCTCAGCAGTTCCACGTTCTCATGAGTGTTGTATGAAGTATGCCCAAAGTCAGATTGCTCTGTGGTGTCCAGTCCACGCAGTTCCTGGCTTTCTACCTACTTTCCTGGAGGAGTAACTAAAACATACACCTCACCAATCCACCATCTTGCTCCTTCCCCCTTTATTTTTGAATATACAGTGTGATTTTGTGAAAACCAAGGATTTTCTCTTATAAAACCACAGTGTAATTATCAAAATTGGGAAACAAACATTGACACGTTATAATTTCCAGTTGTTCCAAAAATATCCATAATAGCAAAAGAAAATCCCAGATCAACATTCTGTTGGGAGATGATACACACTGTGATTTTAATTTGACTTCCCTTATTTCTAATGAAATCAAGCAACTTTTCATATTTATTTTCCTGTTTTATATTTTTATTCTAATCTCCTGCAAATTTTTTTCTGTTGCTTTATGTCTCTGTAACTTCATAAATTACAGTCTTTCTCTCTATATATGTGAGTGTCTGTTTGTGTCCATGTATGTGTGGTGCATGTCTGCATCTGTGTGTCAATTGTATGTAAATTATATTTATAGAAATATTTATATAAAATAACTATTTATTATAACTGTGTGCCAGCAATTCTAAACATGGTCAGTGATAAAACACTCTTCCAAGGGGGTGGAGGTAGGGATTTGTGGATCCAAGCTATTACTGCAATTACTATTGAATTTTAGTAATCATAGACATAATTGTATGTGTAAGCATTTCGAACGAGCATATTGTCCAATTGTATTCTCCATGGAAGTTAATTTGGCCTCTTACACATGCAGATTCACCTACATAAGTTTGCTCCAGGGTAGGCTTTTCATGATTAAAATTGTTTGAGTTTGTAGGGTGCAGTCTATGCTGTGGTACCACATATTCTTAAATTTAAACAGTTTATTTGAAGTAAATGATAATTGCACAATATACAGGTGAAGAAACCAAAAATACATTCCCTCAATTCTGTCAGTATTTCTAGAACAATGGATCCTATATATGACTTTAAGGTTACACTGGACTTACACGTTTGGAAGTACTACCACTACACTTTTCAGTGAAGAATTTGTATAAATTTGGTATTATATCTTGCTTTAGTATTTGTAGGACTTCACTTATGCCTGATTTCTTCTATATGGGTAGGTTTTAACTTCAGACATTATTTTTGATAGTTAAAGGAGTAGTCAGACATTCTACTTTTTCTTGGGTCAAATTTGGTAAATGGTCTTTTTCTAGGAATTCATCCATTTCACTTAAATTTTCAGGTTTATTTGCTTAAGACTTCCTGCAATGTCAACTCACTATCTTTTAAATTACCTTAGAATCTGTAGTGAAGTCTTCTTTTCTATTTCAATATTGGCTATCTGTCTTCTCTCATATTCTTAAACAGTGTGTGCAGGACTTTTTGATTTTTTGTTCCCCAATTGTAGACACTATTCATCAAATAAAAGAAGTTCCATTCATTTATTTGCTAGTGTGCTGTGATTCTTTAATCATGAAAGGATATGGATTCCTGTAAAATGCTTTTCTCTTTTCTATTCTGCTTAGTTCTCTTTTTTTGCTCTATTTCTTCTACTTTCTTTGAGTTAACTGCTTGTTATTTTTTCTAACCTCTTGATATTGATTTATTCTTTATTTTTTATTTTTCCATTATATGCTTTAAATGTCATAACTTTTCCTTTAAACACAATTTACTTGTACATCCCAAGTCTTGAAATTCAAATAGTAAATACTATTTAATTTAAAGTGTTTTCAATTCACATTAAGATTTCTTCAACTCGAGGATTTTTAAAAGCATATTATGTGATTTTCCTTTGAGAATACTTCAGTTATCTTTTTCTTATTATTTTCAAACTTAAACTGTGTAAAGAGTTTATGTTCTATATGGCATCAATCCTTTGGAATTTGATGAGAATTTAATTTATGTTCAAGAACAAGGATTTTTAACCATGACACTATTGACATTTTTGGACCAAATAATTCTTTATTAAGATGCTGTACTATGCATTGCGGTATGTTTAGCAGATCCCCAATCTCAATCCAGTAGAAACCAGTAACATTTCTGCCCCTAAACATGACAATCAAAAATGTCTCCAGACATTGTTCAAATACCTCTGGGGAGGTTGGGGGGTGGGGTGTGGGGGGAGTGGGCAAAATTATCTCTGCTTGAGAACCACTGGTTCAGAAAGGGTGAATTTGTAAATATTCCATTTGAAAATACAATTTAAATACCCAAAACAATTTAAATACAGTCATGTCTAAGGTTTATATGCCATTGTTCGCCTATATTTTAATACTATGTATATTTTAAAAACCACATTATTTTTGTTTAAAACCTCCAATATTCCTGAATGAGTTATACACGTTTACATTTTTTCTCTTACTTTCTTTATCTCTGAGCTTACATTTAGAGTGATTTTGAAGAAGATTTTTTAGTAGATCTTTTGGTGTGGTTCTGTTGGTGCAGATTTCTCTCAGCTTTTGTTTCTAAAGGTATTTTTGAAGGATATCATAAATAGGTATGGAATTCTTGGTTGATAATTATTTTTTAACACTTTGCAAATATAATTGCATTGTCTTGTGCTTCAGTTGCTCTGGTTGAAAAATCAGCTCTTTGCCTTACAATTTTCCTTTGAAGGTAATATGCCTTAATTTCTCTGGAACCTTTTAAGATTTTTGTCATTGTCCCTGCTTTTTCCGCTGTTCTACTACATTGAACTTTGTTTATATCTTTTTTGAATATTTATCTGCTTGGTGATTGTAGTGTTTTTAAACTATTGTCCTGATAACTCCCACTAGTTTTGAAAATTTTCTACCACTGTTTTTGAAATATACCCTCTATCCTAATTTCTTTTTCTTGAAATTAAATGTATAATTCACCTCCCTACTATAATCCATGCGCCTCTGATTTTTTTTTTTTTTTTCTCTTTTTTAGTCTGCCTATTCTTTCTTTGGGATGTACTATTTAGACATTCCAGTTCATTCATTATCTCTTTTGTTAAATCTACTCCACTGTTAAATGCATCCATAACTGCACTTATTATGTTATTCAGCCCTAGAATATACATTTGCTTCCTTTTTATATAGTTTCCAGCTCTATACACAAATTCTCAATCTAGCATTTGATTTTGTTGAAAATACTAAAGACAGTTATTTATAAAATGTGTGTGACACCTCCATTATGTGTACTCACCTGCTCTGCTATTTTTCTCCCTTTAAAACAAATCAAAATTTGCCCTTGTGTCCACCTGGTACAATACATTTTAAATAATAAAAAAAAATGTAGAGGTAGTTTGAGGAATAAGATGATATTTTATTTTGCTTCAGAGATTTTTTTTTCCTTTTTTTTTTTTGTTCTCCTGTCGGGAACCTAGGGACAGTGGCAGTTCAATGCTACTTTATTTCGAGCAACTGGGTCTCTTCACTGCTAGAGCTGCTCTACATCTTATTTCCTCATTTTTATTGTAGAGCTTTTTTTATGGTCTTAAACTAAATTTAGGTTGGTTTAACAGAGTGCTTCAATTTTTTGTTTTCCCTAAATTATATTTTTTCCCCCACACTATGGGACTATTAAAACTTCATTTGTCCTTTTATTGTTTCAGCTTTACCCTCTAGGTTCACCAGGTTCTTCTGAGTGTTGAAAGACTCCAAAGAACAACTCAGTTCTATTGGATCTTGGAAAATTTTAAAGACATCCTTATGGGTTAAAAAACTGTCCAATTTTTCTAACTATCTTTTATCAGTAGGTGAACTTTTCTGAATTACATATTCTTCCATTTCCAAAAGTTGGATTTTATTCCCTAGAACCAAATGTGAAACTATAAGTTATGAAGAATAGCCTCCTTTTTCCCTTCTTAGGAAAAACCACTTCAGTGTACTGTAACCAAGAGAATTACAGTCACATTCTTCAATAATGTGACTAATAACTAATATGAAGGCATCTTACCTGCAATATCCTCAAAGATGTTCTTTCTTAGACAAGCGGGGACTGCAGCAGCCATTGCTACTCCACCATCAAATCCAGCAAGATAAATGTGAAATGTCCCATATAGCATAGCACTAAACAGCAACTAAGATTTTAAGTAATTTTTTTTAAACATGTGGGAAAACGATATAAACTGCAGTGATGAAGATAAACTGAAGAGGGGCCTTAATAGATTGTTCTTATTTTACCTCGATAACACAAAATGTGGCTCAAATTTTTGAATATGGGTAAGAGCAATTTATGGATCCTAAAGTTTTTATTAAGTGAAATGAGAATTCTATTTTGTCATAGTAATAAATTGACAATGTGAATATTTATTTGCGTTTCTAAGAACCTAACCATATGATACTTTAGAAAACATTTTATTGGTTGCTAAGACAGCAGCTTAACATTAGATTGAGAAAGAATCTTCAGTTATTACATGAAGGGAAAATATTTGGGTTTTCTTATTTAAAAAGAAGCATTTTATTAAGCATCTGAAGAGAGGAACAACTATAATTAAACTCTTCATAAAGTAGACAGCAGACAGACTGAAGATGAATCCACTGCTACAAGTTGAAGATATATCCTTTCCATGTCATATGTCACAGTCACTGTAACAATTACTATCAATTTATATAGGGAAGTGTGTGTGTGCGTGCACATGCTTGTATGTGCGTGTTTGTAGGAAAGTAACAAAATGACAGTGAAAAAAATTTAAGAAGAATTAATTACTAGAATGCATGAGGACCTGACATTTTAACATAATGAAGATTACTGTTAACTCTCAGATAGATCACATGATCTCTTTGAAATAAACTCCCTCAAAATTTTGTTTAATTAAATAGATAGATTTTTCTTTTATAATATTCAATTATAATATGTATTATACTTGAGGAAGAGGATTATTTTTTTCCACTTTCACTCTTTCTACAAATATAAATCTGAGAACTTAAGCTATAAGTTGCACCTAGTAGCCCCTGCAGTTTAGAGTAACTGACCAGCTGCTCAGAAATTTCAACAATTGCCATACCACAGGAATTTAACATATTTACCAGATACTTGAGATGACAAAATGGTATTTCATGGGGACTTTCTACCCTATGCCATCTGGTCCTGAGGTGCCTATTACATCTATTATTGACTCATTAAAGTCAATGAGGTGAATAACACAATTAAACTTGTTTACTTGTCATGTAACAGTTAACACTGAAATCTAACTTCTACTTTCAGAATCCACCAGACTGCACAAACCGGTTTCAACAACAGTTAGTGATATCTAAAATTAATCTCATATTAATATCTCTCAAAATTATAGGGCAATATTAAAGTACATGAATATTTGAGGCTTCTTTTTAACATACAAATGCCATATAACAGTTACAATGAAGATTAGTCTTTATAATTAAAACAATAAAACAGAAATAAATGGCCAATTGGGACCAAACACAGGATATATATTCCTGCGCTCCACTAATCATTCAGCTGCAGATGGCTTGCAGATTTGCAAATAGCTTGCAGAAAATATGGATCCATTTCTGTAGGCTGGGCAGGAAGAGGCAAAGCTATTGGAATAGAAAACCTTATTTCCACAAAGCAGTTTAAGAACTCATTATTAGATAAGCCCTTAAATATGTACGTAAATGACTGTGTTAAAAATAGACCTTATTCTTACTATGTTAATTTGTTCGCAATATCCCATCATGGACAAACGCAAAAAAAAAAAAAAAAAAAAAAAAATCTTTTGGTTTAATATTGGACCTAAGAAACCCACTGTAACAAAGGCTTAAGACTTTAGAAATGTTTATGTAATTACATAATAATTACATTCATTAAGTCCTCCCATGTGAGATAACACTTGAAAGAATACCAAATGTACATTTTTACTTTATACTTATCTATACAATGCAGGTAAATATCATTTGTTCGTTACACACTTTGGAAATTCAGACAAACCAATAAATGCTCAGTGGCTTCAGAAAGAAGCCTGATTTCATTATTCGCAACGTAATCATATATACATTACGACCTATAAATGTTTGGGGAAGCAAAAAAGCAGAGAGAGAGAAATTTTTCAAACACAGTTTGAGCATATTTTCTGGAAAATGCTTGAAGCTAAAATAGTTTCAGGTTAATGTCTCACCTTTATCTCTGTGCATACCTAGCAATTGGCAAACAGCTAAAGAGTGACAGATGGCTGTCACCACTCTTTGGGCTGAAAGAAACATTCATTCAGCTTAAAATGAAGTCCTCCCAAATGTAAAATCTCTACTCACTAGGATTCATGTAAAATTTCAAATGATTTCTTTTTACAACTGTTATCAATTTATTTTTACCAAACCTGGACAAATTGTGAAGAATCAACCAGAAATTTCCCATTTGAATGATTAGTTTTTAATCTCAATAGCAGTCAGGCAGCATTGAGTGATTTTCTTTGATTACTAGAAATTCAGAAGCCTCACTAAACATTAAACTTCAATAAATAGTATGCTGAAAGATGCAGCTCCAAAAAACCACATTTTGTGAACAGTTTTTTTGAACCTTGTACGTCTAAGCAACTCAATTTAGGATTCACTATGAACTCTACTTAAAATAGAAAGTGACCAAAATAATTCAGACTTGCAAGCTCAACTCATTAGATTAAGCAGTTTAATAGTAATGAGTTTATGTCTTTACTCTAGCAGATAATGAACATACTTGGTAAACCATGGAAACTAAAATAATACCAGCTTAGAAATTGCATGTATTTCTGTGATCAGAGATTTTATCACAACTTAAAATTTTGAAAGAACCCAACATTTCAGGATTGAAGCAATCATTTATTTTAGAAAATTATACAGCACTGATTAGTACTGGGGGTATAAGTTTTCCATGTATCTTTAAGAAACAATTGTGATGTTTTTCAGTCATACAAAGCTAAGGGCAAAGGTTAACTGGTATGCTTGTTGAGCTTATTGATAAATGTCAAGTAGTAAAAGTGCCTTCCATTAAAGGGTGCTTCTCTCACAGCACCTCTGAGACAACAGTACATAAAACTCAGATTGATTTCATTTGGCTCAACCTCATGACTATCTAATCCATTTGAACATGCAATGTAGACTTTAGTTATCCAAAGAATAACAAAAATCCATTTGCTTTATTTCACAGGGAATTTAAATCATGTAATAATAAACATACATTCATAAGTGCTATAAATTCTGGATGGTATTCAACAGGAAAAGACTTGAGAATATTTCACATATTTTAGAAAAATATCCTTATCTCCTATGGAACTCGCTCAATATGGGCTACTTAGAAAGAAATAACTCCATAAAACCAGGCTATCAATGTTTAAGATCAAGTAACCTTACAAAGGGAAATTGGTCTGCAAATTGACTCTTGGGATGAAATGATAATAATCGATCCATATGGACCAGAGTAAGCAAATACAGGATTAAATATTTCAAATGGGAAAAATGAGAAGAGGATGAAGATTTGAGACAATGAAGAGGTACTTAATGCATCTTTAATGCATGTTATGAACCAATTGCAAAACCAATTTAACGATGAATAATTGCAGGCAGGTACAAAACCACTAACTTCTGCAAATAGAGTACTTTAAAACAATAACAATGTTTTGTGTCATAATATTATCAGTAACTTTACCTGCTACGAACATGACCCAGTGGAAAAAGCATTTTTATGGGATCAGTGATGTATAAAATGCATGGTAATTTTTACACCTCATATGAAAAATAAATTTAAAAGGATTACTGACCACTTTTCAAATAAAGTGCTATAAAATGCTTAATCATATTGAGTAAGTAGTAATGCATTCAAATATGGAAACATAAAGCTAGACAAGTAAAAGCATCTGCAGTAATGCAAATTAATATTTTCAGAACTTTTCATTAGGCTGAAAAGGTCTAAAAACTCAGGAGTGCTGTAAAAATGTGCTCTGCATTACACATGCCCTATGTCTCATCAAAAGTTTCAGCACTTTTACTTATGGTGAACATGTCATCAGCACCTTGCTTATTCTTCTACCTATTACAGATGAGAGAACTTGTTTTGACAAGTTTAGAACACACTGAAAGTGAACTCAAGCTCCCCAGCATATCAGTTAATTTTGGAAAAAGCAAAACTTCCTGCTTTCTTTTTTTAAGAGCGCCAAAGGATTATCAAAACGTCTCAATAGCCTTCATGGATATCAAGTCACCCTAAAAGACCAGTGTTTTGATGATTTAAGTGTAAATGAATCAAAAACATATGGATTAAATTTCCATTAAAATACACAAAGTTGTAAAAATCAAGGGCAACGAAATTCCAAAAGGGGCATAAGGTGCTTTAACTTCAAGTGTTTGAAAGCAGTTCAAGATGTCCAATGAACTCAAATGCAGAGAGGACACACCATTCAGATCATTTTTTGCTGCAAAGCAGTAATGATTTTTCATCCAGGCAAATTTATGTTCATACATAGGATAAGTTATTAGAAATTCTTCCATGCCTTGAAGAAATCAGCTCAACAGTGATATAAGATACTGTGAAAATAATACAGACATGATGCAAATTAAAATCTTCCCATCTCATTAGCAGACCATTTTAATTCACTATTTTGAAATTGTGAGGAAAGAGTTAATTAGGCTTGAACTGAAATCTTCCCACTGACCACATTTTAGATAATTTTACTGAAAAACTTCCTTCAAAGGAACTCTTATACGAAGCCTAAAATATAAAAGAGAAATGGAAAATAAATCTACCTTTGGGCAAATAAGCTGAGAATATAATCCACTTACTTACCCTTTGTCCCCTCAATTTTTATTACAATTTTATTGAGATAATTCACATACCATACAATTCGCCCATTTAAAGTGCACAAGTTATTGGCTTTTAGTAAATTCACAGATTTATGTAACTACCATCACAGTCAGTTTTAAAACATTTTTATCACCCCTGAAAGAAACCCATACCTATTATACTGCCCATTCCCCCCAGACTCTCCCCAATTCAGCCCCAGGCACCCAATAATTTACTTTCTGCCTCTACGGATTTTCCTATTCCAGGACATTTCAAAGAAATGGAATCATACAAGATGTAGTCTTCTGTGACTGGCTTCTTTCCCTCAGCATAATGTTTTCAGGGTTTATCTATGTTGTAGCAAATAATAGTACTTAATTTCTTTTATTGGCAAATAATATGGCATTGTATGGGTATATTATATTTTATTTATCCATTCATCAGTTGGGGACATTTGGGTTGTTTCCACTTTTTTTTACTCTTTTTACTATTATGGATATGCCTGCTATGAGCATTGATGTATAAGTTTATTTTTGTTTTTCTTTTCTTTTCTTTTTTTTTTTGCATGGACATGGACATATGCTTCATTCCTCGTACGTATATACCTATAAGTGGACTTGCTGTATCACATGGTAATTCTATGTTTAAACTTTTGGGAAGCTACCAACTATGTTCTAAAGTGGCTGCACCATTTTACATTCCCATCAACAGGATATGAAATTTTCACAGTCTTTGGGGAGAAAGTATTGCCTTGCTGATGCCTAGATTTTGTACTTCTAAATTTAGAACCATGATACAATAAATTTCTATGGCTTAAGCCACTCCATTGTTTTAGAACTGGGAAACTAAGACAATAGAGCATGTGTGTACATGTGTGTGTGTGTGTGTGTGTATGATATTGGTGAATAAAGTGCTAAGCATAAATTTTTCCAGATAATGCCTTCTTTGTCTACTGAACGGTAGACATTAAATCAAAAGCATATTTCTAGATGTAAAACTACAAATATCATAAAATATCACAAATCTGATATGACATGGTTATTAGCAGTACTGCAAATAAACTATCATTTACTTTAAAATGAGACTACAATGAAAATAATGCAATGATATCCGCAGTCAGTTAAATTTGGTATTTGACTTTGCAAATGAATTAATGGATGTGTTGCAAAAAAGAACAGATTTCTCATTTTATATCAACCCAAAAACTTAGAAATTTGCCCAGAACATGCAGATTTTTATTATTTATTAAAACAACAAATATTTTTTTGAGTATATATATATGGTGTCCATCTAGTTCTATTTGTTGCAGATACTGAAATGAATGAGATTAACTTGCCCCTTCTTTCTAGATATTTACATCCTAGTAAATGTAAGCTAGATTAGTGAGCTAGATGACTATGCTAAGGACAGATAATAAATTGTAAAGATAATTTCAGATAGTTAGAGGGACAGTGGGAAAAACAAAGAACAAGGCAATGTGATATAGAGCCCCAAGAGTGGAGGAGACTATTTTAAGCATCTGAATGACCTCTACACTGTGACCTTTGAACTGAAGAATGAAGTATGAAAGAAATCCCTGTGAAGAACCCAGTGAGGAAATTGTTTCAGGAAGAGAGCCCAGCAGGTGCAAAGTCCCTGATTCAGAAAGGAGCTTGACACTTAAGGAGCTTCGAGGGTCAGAGTGACTGAGCAGAGTGAGGGGAGAGGTGTGATTAAATAAGCAATCCACGTAGAATGCTTAGTTCAGTGACTGACACATATCAAATGCTTAATAAATGCCAGTCATTGTTGATATTATTTTACTACCATTAGACGTTTTAGTCAGGGGACTAATAAAACTTATTAAAAGAGAGGTATAAATTCTGTGGGGAAAATATTCTGCAGCTTTATTATGACTTCTAAAATTATTAATTTATTATTGGTGTTGGGAGGAATAATAGGGAGAATGGAGGTTTGGAAACCCTGGATTAACATGTCAGGTTTATCACTTTCATAACAAATGTGCACAGAAGAGGGTGAGGGGTAGGACGGAGGAGGAGATATCTTTCTACCGGGAGGCATGAACTTGGAGGCGGCTCCGTTTTGTTTCAGCTTGGCCATCTGGGGAATTTCCCTTTCTTTCCACCAACAACCCTCTAGGTGTCAGGGGCGTGACTCTGTTCTGTGAAATTACTAGTGTCTAGGTTTGGAAAGGGAAGTTGTCCATACTGCGAGACTCAGAAGAACATTATATAAAGCCTTAGGTTCAGAACAGTAAAGTGCCACTCCTGCAGGACGATAATGGGCTGACATCATGGCTGCTATTAGTGGTCCATCTCCTGAGTACAATTACAAAGATGGACTTATGATACATGTCGGCTCAGCACCGGTGAAGATCAGTTCTCATTTGAAATAAGTCTGGGTGCTTCCAGATGCTTACTTGGTTCCCCATGGCTCCTGGCCCTGGTGGCAGATGGTCTTGGCCCAGATTTGGCTCTGTCTTGGCTGTGGCCCCACTTTGTCCCCACCCCCACCCCCCCACCCCCCTGCCTATGGAAGGATAAAAGAAAACAAGAAATAATTTGGAGCATGTGTCTGTCCAGAGGTTTTCTGTCTTATTCTCAGTCCTAGGATTATGAACTTAAAGGGCTAGAATGCGTTGGTTCTTTTTCCTTTGTTCCACCTGTATGGCTGGTCCTTAGGAATCAGTAAATGGAGCTGGTGTTAACGAGTACACCAGGGTGGCTGTTACTTCAAGAGGGCATCATCCCACCAGTTACCCTTCTAGTTCCTTCAGTTATGAGGATGAAAAACCCTACTTCCCAGCACGTGGTGATCAGCTGTACATAAAGTAAACTATTCTGTTATGCAAATTTCTACACATAAATCTATGTCATTTTTTTAGATAGTGAATTCTACAATTTATCAGTATTCTATATTTTTACTTCTATTTTGGTTTTATATGGAAAGTGTCAGGGTTCTGATTTTGGACAACTTCCCTTCTTTCTTTACACTCTTTCCCAGGATCACTACTATGACCTATTTTCTTAGCCCTCCCTCTCTCCCTTTCAGGCACTGGCTTTTTGGATATCTCTTCAAGCATCAGCCAACCTCAGCAGTTTGTACTTGTTATTCCCTCTGAATGGTCTGTTCTTTCAACTTTAGACCATATGGCTTTCTCTGTCATTTCCTTCAGGTCTTGGCTCAACCTTGGCATGAACTATACCCTCTAAATGTTTTCTTTTTCTTAATAGAACTTAACACCATCTGACAGAATATAGATATGTTTCCCTCTGCCACAGTGAAAGCTCGTGAAGGCAAGAAGCTTTTTTTAATTGTCTCTTCCCCAGCATCTAGAAAAGTGCTTGACATAATGTAGACATGCTAAATAATGGTTTAGAATGCAGAAATGAATTTGTCCTAAAATTAAATATCAATTTTCAAAGAAAATTTGGGCAACCAGTCTGCAGGATTGTCAAGAGAGTACCATATAGAATGAGAAAGTATAAATAAAAACTTTACTACTTTCCCTTGCTATTCCAAAGACAAACCAGATACTATTTCAAGATATAAGAGCTATGAGTTAAAGTAGAGAGGGGTGAAACAATTGGCCTGAATCTATACACTGCTTTTATAAGATCAAGGATGAATTTAGAGAAATGCAAATAAGAGTGAAACCAAATTAAACTATGATTATTAATAAGGGGAAAATATTGGCCAAAATGGAAGCAAATGGAATTAGGTGTTTATTTTGGATAAACTCTGATATAAAATATACCATTTTCAAAACACCTGAAATCCATGTAATTTTATTTACTGATATTGTTTTAGTGATCCTATTGGCATCCTGCATTTTCTTCCAACCTCTTTAGAGTTGGTGCCACTGACACAGGTGTGTGCCTATCAAACAGGCCTCTCCTCCTCCCCTACCCCCATTATATTATCACAAAGTGCTTGCAGAATGAGTGTTCTCATTTTATCACGGTTTTAAATTGGCCAGAAATTCTGGCACCAGTTATGCAACTTTTTTTTCTTTTTCATTCATGGCAACTGAAGGTATTAAGAGATTATGAAAATTGTTTTTTTTCAAGGTTGACCCTGTCCCTTAGCTCTTTCTTGAAAGTCAGATACATGACTTAATAAATATGTTTCCTAAACAATAAATTAGAAGAAATCCTCTCTCTGCATTATACATGAGCAAAAAGGAAGTAAAAAGTGAATTTTACTTCAGTTACAATTTCTTCCCCAGAAGAGTAATAAAAAGGACAATGGCCACATTTCCTTTTCCAGAAGCGCAGACCAGGCAACACATACCCCTTCCCCTGTCAGAGGGGTGACGGCAGGTTCGGGGCCCAGGACTGTTCACGTGATTGGCAATGCCCACCATGAGGAAGAAGACCAAAAGTATCATCGGTCCTGTTGGAATGTTAATTGGCATTACACTTAAGAAGAAATAAAGGACAAGGAGAACCCAGTATCTGTCTCCTCATATCCTACCATTGCATTTTCATTGGGATGAAAAATATCAGAAGGGAGTCATTGCAGAAAGTGGAGGCGTCTCCACCAAATTAAATACAAAAACAAACAAACAAACAAAAGCTGAAACAATACTGCTAAATAATAATTCCCAGACAGATTTTTATAATTTTTAATATATCTAAGTAACAAACTCCTAATGGAATTGGTATATCCTTTGAACAGGTATATCCTTGCTGCTTCAGAAACTTCTTTGGTTAGTCTATAACACTGTCAGCATCATCCAGAGATTGATGGAAATAAAAAACTCAGCCTACTCCAGACTCACAGAATCAGAATCTGCAATTTTAACAAGATCTCTGGGTGAGTCTTACAGACATTAGAATTTGAGTAGGGCTGAGTTAAACTAACTACGTATCATTCAAATGCATTCAGAAGTGAAGTAGGCAATGTGAAGAGTAAAGTGGATCTTAATAAGAGATAAAAATGAATTTTTTTTAGGCTGAGGCTAACGTGCTAGAGACTGCATGGACCTCCTGAAGGTTTCAATTTAAAGAATTCAATAATTCACTATGCTGGGGGAAACACAAACAAACAAAAACTCCTGGCCAAATTTTCCACCTCTTGTTGAAACTAGGTGACTTAGGATGAGCTACAATAAAAGGTTGTTTTAATCAGAGAAACACTGAAGTGTTGTCAACATTAATGAATTACACTAGAACTGGAGTTGATGAAAAAGAGGTGAAGACAACTGAGAGCGAAGGGTATTTGAAGGCAGGAGTTTCAGAACTTTGAAGGACAGAAGGACCACAGGTCTCCAGGACTGGCAACACTTTGCTACTTTCCCTTTCTATGCCAAAGAGAAACCAGATCCCTCTGCAAGAATAAATAACTTGCCCAAGGTTGTATTGTTGGAAAGTGACAAAACTAAGAGTCCATCCAGCTCTGCCTAATCCCATAGTCTGGGCATTGGTAGTGCTTATAAACTAGAACCAAGGGCCACCCTGATCAATCTATCTCTAGATTAAGGCGTCAAAGTTAACTGACTCAAAGAATGTCACATCTTTCTGGATCTTCTTGCCTTTGGTAAAATTATTCTGTATATTATATTCTCATAAATGTCCTTCTACATATTATGTTTGACTTGTGAAAGGTTCAATTTTAATTAGTATTTCTTTTTTCATGAAACTTCTATTTTCCTTGTACCATGATTTTCCTGATGTTATCAACATTAATATTTTTGTCTATCTAAATTGTTTTTTATTTTGTCTTAAAATTCAATTTGTATAGATTGCTTCAAGTCTCCTTTTTATAGCAAAAGTTCTTTTCTTGTCTTACTCCACAAAAATCCATATGGGACAGTGATTTAAATAACAGTATTTATAGGTGTTATTCTGCTTTGTTCTGCATGCCACATATTTTTTCATCATTCTGAAGCTATTCAGATTTTTCCTATAAACTGTTGTTTCCTGAATATAATTTTCTTTTAGCTTTTAATTGCTTGTAATTGCTTGGTCACTAATCTGTCACCATATAGCAAAAGCAACAATTTGGTTTCATGAACCATTGGCTGCACTATTTTCAGAACCTCCTAAATGGACTTTGGCTGTCAGGCTTCCTAGACTTTGACCCATTTTGCTAGACACATTGCATCTAAATAATTCCAAATATGTCATTCATTTGATTAAAAGATCTCCACTGTCATACATTGCTTTCTGAGTGTAATAAAAATTCCTTAATATAGCATTAAATCCCTTTATGATCTGGCCCGACTCTTATCTCTAGAGTTACTTTCCTTCACACACTATCATGCACCATGCAGCCATCCCCTTTTATGACTGCACTGAAGATTTTGTTCAGTCCCCATAGTAAGTGGCCTGCTCCACTTCTCGGTTGGCAATTTTTTTTTGGTCCTTACAAAAGAAGCTTAAAAACCCCTCCTCTCTGAAAAGGGGTTCAAAATCACATGGGCAAAATTAGGCACGTATAACCCTATTCTCCTTTATCACAATGCACTATAGGTATTCTTTTAGAGCTTCATTTTTCCCCAGTGAGCTATCAGAACATATGATAGGAAGTACATTGTGTTGAAGCCCAACACAATGATTATTTGTTAAAAAAATGAAAGAAAAAAGTTCCTATGGATTTCATTGTTCATGTCACAATAAAACTGAAAAATGAAAAAAAACACTAACAATATATTTTTAGGCATGTGTATATATCTGCATGTGTGTGTGTGCATGTAGGAAGAGAGACTGAGGGACAGTGAAAAAGAAAGAGATATCTGTCTGAGCCACATTATCACAGTAGGTACATTAAAATTTTTTCTTAGTCTTATATTATCTAAGTCATATGAATAAAAAATTCACTACAATGCTAAGAAAAAAAGTTTTTTGCATATAACTGAAAATGAAACTTTCATGAAGAGAAAAATAATATAAGCATGCTGTTACAAAAAGCTTTCATATTTTAATCAAATTAACTGCTAATAAATTTCATACCTCTCAGAAATAGGAATGCAGAAGTAAATTTTGAAATGTAATAAACGAAATGTGTGTTTATATTGGATTTTACATTTTCAAATGCCAGAAGTCCTCATTAAAGATCTTACAAGCTGAGTGTTTTCTTTGCATTCTGTTAAATGCAAACAACTTTCTGTAACATCAGCCAATTAATTCCCTCCTCTTAGCAGTACCAACATGTAATACTTCCGATTTCAGTTCTACTCATTCTTGGCTATGGTCTTTGAATCATAGCTCAAAATTGATGTGCTCCTGAAAATAAAAGGCCCATGCGTTATCCTCTAATCTCCTTCAAAATATTGATTCTGTGTCCATGGATGTTCACCATTGCTAAGGGATAAATCAGTAAGGCTATCCTAATGGAGTTTGATCAGTGAATGCAGTGACACGTGTTCACAGCCTAATAACTGAGTCAATATGTTCAAACCCATTGTCTGTCAGCAGCAATTTCATTAGAGGAAAGATGTCTATGCCATTCTTTCTAATTGTTTTAAGGGTTCAAGTCCCGCTGATCATTTACATTGACTGGTAAATGCGAAGTGAGACCTCTGCTGGGAATTCTGTCTGCTACTGCTGATCAGAATAAAAGATAAAAAATGGGGACATGAGAATCTACTGTAAAGACAAAGGAACTTATTTTATTTGGGCAAATTTAAGGTAATTAAGGCTGATAAATATTTAGATGATTATTATAAATAAATAATAAGGCAATGCTATTTGGCATCAAAACATAAAATTTTGATGCATCTTTTCCCATCTTATAAATAGGGATATAAAATTTAAGTTCTAGCCAATTCTGTCTGTTAAGAGATGTCTTTGGTGTTACAGATTCTTCATTCGGTGAGAAGACATAGATCTAGAATATTAAGCTTTATTTTCACCCACTAATGTCCCTTTATATTTGAAGAATAGAATAATGTGCAGCTGCTGCTCTATGAGGTTGACTGGCAAGTAATTTTAGAGCTTCATCCTAATTAGATCAATAAAAGCTAATCCCTATGAGAGTATAAATAAGGCTTGCCAATTATACACTTAATTTAGAGAGAAGTAGTACTATCTACAATAAGTGGAACTATTACGACTATTCTATTGCTACACTCCCACATTTCGCTGGATAACTGAGCTGCAGATGTAAACAGTTAGAAATGTGGTGGAGGTCGGGTATAGTGGAAAGGAGGGGCAATCATTGGTTGATGCTGTTCTAATGCAGATGGGTTCATTAAAGAAGAGAAAAAAATTGATTTTGCAAAAGGTCACATTATTGTCTAATAATTGCTCTATATGCTCTTGTAAGTGGAGAAATTCTAAGACAATTGTAAATATCTGTATTAAAGTGACTTAAAATCATTCTCTTCTGACATCTCCAGAAAAGGTCAAGAAGAAATGCAGCACAGCAATCTAAGAGCTGTGACTGTATTACACAAGTAGAGTTCAGGTCAATTCTCCATCATCAGTAATAATTAAACAGCCTCTGCACTGAGCAGGTTTAACCCTCTGAAAGGGAAGTGTGTGTCCATTGCCAACAGAGTCACTTTCCATCGACCAAAAATTGATGTGGTCCTTCGCATTACTCTCCGTGTAGAATCACCAATTACAACGTGGTTATTGCTATCAGGAATGGATGTAAATTGCCTCCTTTTCCATAGCGGGGTGAAAACGAAGGAAAAAAATAGTGTTGTGTTTTTTTGTTGTTGCTGTTCTGACAAAATACACTGATTTGGAGATTTAAGCATTTGATTCACTACAGTGCAGATTGTGTAATTATTTTATAAATAGATCTTGGCTTTTGAGTTTATTGACTTTTCCTTTAGATATTTATTTTAAAGTAAAATGATATAAATATGTCTAATTCCTTCACATTGTAAAACTGCATATATACACGTGTATATTAAGTTTGTGGAGGTGATGAATGCAATATATTATTGAATAAAATGTCATTTTAAAATGCTGTTTGTGAGACCATGTTTTAATTATATCTATTTAAAATAACATCCATAAATATAAATATCCATTTTCATTTTACAGTAGGCAATAAGCATGATTTATATTACACAGGGATGGGTTAGTTTTACATCTTGACTTTAAAAACACCAGTGATGAGTCATCACTACCTATGGTTGTACTGATTTGTATATTTAATTCTGCAAGCTGAACATCTCTCTATTCCACCAATCACAGTGCAGTTTTACAGCAGTCTCCCCTCATGTAACCTCTGGGAATATGACCCTTTTCTTTCTATTTAGGACAAAGAGACAGTCAAGAGAGCAGTTCCTCAACTTCACAATATAAACTAATATGACATGTATCTTGAATTCACATTTTATATCACTTTGAAACCCTAGATAGCATTTGCATTGGGGGGAATGTATCAAACTCAAAATTATATCACCTGCAGTTAGAGAATGAAAAATATTATAAGTTTAGGGAAATAAATATAAGCATGCAAAATGAAAAAAAGGGAAGGGAAAACATCTGCCCAGGTAATCTGGGGTGATAGATATTCAGACAATATTTGGGATTCTGTTATTTACCTCTTTGATGTATGCAGAGAAATCATAGCATCTTTGTCGTATGTTGCTAATTTTAAGAAAGTCATTCTCTTCTTGGAACTGAATAGCACAGGGGAAATATGGTAATACAATGTTCTCTTGCTTCACATACAGCCTGCTGTGCTACAAGGTCTGAGTCAGTTCCATTGTGGTGCTTTACTTCCCCATTATGATCTCAGGTGAGTGACTTCACCTCTCTCAGCTTCCTAGGTAACCCAGAGGATCCCAGGTCTGGCAATTCATAGTTCTTTTCACTTTCAGTACAGGAGAGAAGCTAAAATCAGTGAAGGGAGTGAAATGAAGGGAAAAGAAAGGTGGGATTATGTTGAATCTCTGAAGTGACCATGAACACTTAAAATTGGAAGAAAGCCAGGTATGCTAAAATCTTTGTTTTCATATAGATACATAGAACGTTATCCTTTTTTTTTTTTTGTCTATTACACATTTATAATGCTTCAAATTTTCTCCTGTTACATGCATATACATTTACAAAAGGCAGGTGATGACTGATCATCCAGCTGGGGTTCTGGCAAGCTTAAACTCTCAGAGGACATTTAACTGTCCTGAAGAAATGGTCATTTCATCATTTAATCAGGTACTTGCATGTAATCGCGTTTTGGATACACATGCAGTCACACACTTACACAACAGCATTTAAACTTCCAAGAGTAACTTTCTAAAGGGTATTTGTTTCTTATGGAAATAAAATAAGAAGGAGCTGTATTCAAAGAGCAAGGAAAGCTATACACAGGAGACCTGTTTTATTGTGGTTTAGCTCATGGAGCAAATATGTTTAGTGGTTTCGGTCTACCTCCTTAGAAAAATGTCCCCATTAGAAATGACCACCCAGGTTAGGAGAGTCTGGCATGATGCTATGATCCTAGAAAACAGAAGCTTAAATCCAGGGCCAATGTCCACCTCCAACTGTTACTAGATTTCTTGTCCTCTGGGAAGAGATTTAAGTAGAATTAAGAGAAGTTATTTTATGGATCTAAAAAATATAATAAACAGTACACTTTATGCCCATAACTAATAAATCAAAATAATTTATTATCCACCATTTTTAATCATAAATGGAGACTATCCACTATGGAATCAACCAAGAGTGAACCGTTCCCTAGTTGGTTACAAAATTTATTTAGATGTCACAGAATTGTGACCTGGCAACTTGCCAGGTCTTAGAGGGGTTGAACATTACAAATGAGAAGGCTGCTGGGCTGTAAAAAATTCTTTCCTAAAACAGTATAGCATTGTCAAAAAATTTCATAATTATCAATCCGTGCAGCATTCCTGTAAAATGGACTGTGGGCCTCATTCTCTCTGTTTCACTCCAGTCCTTCTGCTTAGCAAATGACCAATTCCTGGGCAACATTTACACCACTACAGCGGAGGAGGCTTATACAGTCCCTTCACTAGATGAGCTATATTCAGGGTGCCAGCCTAGGGTTTCAGTTTGAAGACCCCACGTTTTGCAGGTCCAATATATTTACATATATAACTTTCTTGAAATATTTCAACAGCCATGTGGAATTCAGAAAGATTTCCATGCAAATGCATTCAAAATGAATATTAATATCTCAAAGAAAAGGAATGTAGTTACTTCAAACTAGTATAAGCTTACTGCTTTGAACTTACTGAGTTGAAATTTTGGAAATATTGAACAATAGTCCTTGATTTTTAATAAAATTTATTCTCCAAGGTGCCTGACTTCCACCATCATTTGTTCCCCTTTGGGAATTATTCAGAATGTTCCAAGTAGCATATATTAAGGGTAAATTTTTCCTACACAGCTAAGGGAATTGGAAAAATTACTAGATAATAATTTCTTTGGTAATTTTTCCTATAATAGTTATTCAATTTCATATAGGTAATCTTTAATTTAATAGATGTCTAATTAAATACCTTGTGTTGTTTTCTAAACTGTAGAGATGCTTGCTTGCACAACCTTTAGCAATTCTTTAATTTTTTTTTTTTTTGAAGCATGTTTCCAGGAAAGCAGAAGTCATTAGTTTCCCAAGGTATAAGAGCAAAAAAAGCAAATCTCTATCTTCTACCTGAGTACCATGTAAATGACATTTTCATGAAAAATGCAGAACTGCGATATCCAAACTAAAGTTACCTCCTGAAGGCAAGGATGATGCATCAAGGCAGGGAAGCACTGAAAGCAATTTTGTGACAACTCTCAATCTTTTATCAGTAAATCCCAGGAATTCATTTCCCATGCTGTAGAAATCACGGAGTGAAAAAAGACACATAGAGTGATTTTGTTTCTTTAAAGTTCCCCATAAGATGTGAGAACCAGGAGGCTTGCTTTAAAAAAAAAATAGTTTGTATATCTTAGTAGAAGGCTTTCATCATACGGTCTGGTTAAGTGTCAAGCTAATAAATTATCAAATCAAAACAACATGAAAAATTTTAAAATACATAATTGAAAAGCACACTGTACAGCTCTCTTTGACTCTCTGTGAGTCTCTCACAACCAATTAAAAGAATTTCTGTTCCTCGTAAATGATTAAGTACCCTCCCTCAGTACTCTTTCACCTCAGCACCTGAATAGACATCTTCAAAAATTAACTAAAATAAAATTTTCTTAAAAGCAGTAAAGATAGTAAAGAATCTGATATAGAGATATAGAACACAATAATAGAGCAAATAAGAAACTATGAATTCCTAAAAACTAAGGAGTGACTGACTGATGTTTTTTAGATTTAGTACTTTTTGCAGGGCTTGGCATCAAAAGAAAATCGATAATTATATTTGAATTGTTGAATTAACTGTTCATCTTGTGGTGGGAATTTTGTTTTAAGTGCAGATTTATCTTGTCAACTACAATTGCTTGATTGTTTAGATTTCCTTTAATCATCAATCAATAGCTTAATTGTTGCTGTATTTGACTCAAGTAATCTATACAAAAGTGGCAAATGGTATTGTATATGTTTGCATTAATCAATTATAATAATCTGGGAAGAAAACAATAACATTACATTATAATGAAAATATTCTGTAATTCAGTGATTAACATGAAGCATAAACTGTGATTTATTTTCAGTGAAGAAATTTCACCATTATTCCAGTTTTTAACAACAATTGAAAGGAAACATCTTTCCAGCAAGTGATAATATTTTCACTACCATTATCATCACAATTCCCTACTAATTTTGGTTTTTGTTTCTCTTCAAGTTGAATGGAACAACTTTTGTGTCATTATGGTCTTTGTCAATTAAAATGAACTCATGCACATGGGAAAATACTTGAATTGTTATAATATTGGATTAATGACACTCAGAGCAAAAGCAATTAAATCTCCCATCACCAACATTTAGTATGTCCAATTTTAATCAAGTCTATGGGGATTGCAATTCAAAATTTTCTCTTATGTCCTTTCTGTGTACTTGCTATGAATATATTTCCTTTTTTTCTTATATGTATAATTTTGTCACAATATTGATTATCATAATGAATACTAAAAAAATAACTGATCTTGTCTATTTCATTTCCATATGTCAAAAATAAATGCTAAATTTAGTAAAGGTGAATGTGATCATTTACTGAATGGGAAAAATTACATTTTTATATTCCTTAGTGCAAGGATGATAATCACTTGTAAAGTTTAGGAACCCAAATCCAACACCAAAAATGTTGTAAAAATTAATCTAATAATGGAATCATGTATGCATGCCCACGTGTATATGTGCACCCACACACACTCAGGATATTCACTTTTTTGCTAGTTTTCAGGGTATGTTTTTTTTTGTTTTGTTTTTTGTTTTTTAAACTGTTTTTTTTTTTTTTTTTTTTTTGAAATAAATTCAAAGTCATATGAACAGTTGCAAAAACAATACTAGCCCCATACACAGAATTCCATCATACCATGACCTCCGCTCCCCCGGTAGCTCAATCCACCAACTTTAACTTGCTGTCACATGGCTATTTCTTTCCCTCCTTCCCTCCCTTCATCCCTCCCTATCATCTATCATCTATTGCTCTGTCATCTGAACATATGAGAGTTAGCTGCACACATCCTTGAGCATTCACTATAATTCACGTATACACTTCCCATGAACAAGAACATTCTTTCATGCAATCCCATTAAGTGCAGCTAAGAAGTACAATAGATTCAACAATGATAAGAAGCTTACATTCTTTATTTCCTTTTCCTTATATCTCATCTGTGTCCCATTGAGCCACCTGTCCTCTATCCTCCTGTCCCATCCAAGTTCATCCTTAGTATTCAATTGTCATCTAGTTAGACTGACTTTTTTTTTTTTTTCAGTTGTGGAAACATATATATAGCCTAAATCTTTCCATTCCACTCCCTCCCTAGCCTTTCATTAGTGGGATTAATCACGTTTAGAATGTTGTAATGCTCTTTCCCACCATCCATTACTAGAAATTTCCCTTCACCTCAAACAGCAACCCTACACTCATTTCTTAACTCCCCATTGCCCCTTCCCCCATTTCTCTTAACCCAAACTCTACTTTTCATCTCTATGGTTATATTCTCTGATAATTTCTTTGTGTTTACTGTGGGGCTTAAAATTAACCTCTTAAATCCATATCAATCTTGTTTTTCTTTGATACCACATTCACTTCAATAGGACACATAAACTATGTTCCTATACTCCTTCATTCCCCCACCTTTATATAGTTGTCTAAAATTACATATTTTACATTGAGTTCAAAACCACTGATTTGTCTTTAGAGTTTGTGTATTTTATATCATGTAGGAAGTAACTAGTGGAATTACAGTTCAAAAATTATTGACTTCTATTTGTATTCCATTGTGGTTGGAGAATGTGCTTTGAGTATATTCAATGTTTTTTCTTTTTTTAATTTCTTGAGGTTTGTTTTATGACCCAGCTTATGGTCCCTTCTCGAGAAAGATCTGTGATCACTAGAGAAAAGTGAGTGTCCTGGTGATTTGGGATGTAAGGTACTATGTATGTCTGTTAAAATTCTCTATATCTCTTTCTCCTTTCCCTGTCTCTCCTCCAGCAGGGGTCCCCTCAGAATCTGAAGTAGGGCAGGTCTTTCATTGGCAAAGTCTCTCAGCACTTGTTTGTCTGTGAAAAATTTAAGCTCTCCCAAGTATCCCAATACTGGATAAAGTATTCTTGGTTGGAAATTTTTCTCTCTCAGAGTTTTAAATATGTCATACCACTGCCTTCTCGCCTTCATGGTTGCTGCTGAGTAGTCACTACTTAATCTTATGTTGTTTCCTTTGTATGTGGTGAATTGCTTTTCTCTTGCTGCTTTCAGAACTTGCTCCTTCTCTTCAGTATTTGACAGTCTGATCAGAATATGTCTTGGGGTGGGTTTATTTGGATTTATTCTATTTGGAGTTCACTGGGCATTTATGCTTTGTGTATTTATATTGTGTAGAAGGTTGGGAAAGTTTTCCCCAACAATTTCTTTGAATACTCTTACTAGACCTTTACCCTTCTCTTCCCCTTCTGGGATACCAATGAGTCTTAGGTTTGGACGTTTTATTTTATCTATCGTATCCCTGAGATCTATTTCAATTTTTTTGCTTTTTTTCTCCATTCTTTCTTTTGTTCTTTCATTTTCTGTTCTGCGGGCTTCTAGGACACTGAGATGTTGTTCGGCTTCCTCTAGTCTTGTATTGTGAATATCCAGAGTCTTTTTAATTTGGCCAACAGTTTCTTTTATTTCCATAAGATCTTCTATTTTTTTATTTACTCTTGCTATGTCTTCTTTATGCTCTTCTAGGGTCTTCTTTATGTAGCTTATATCCTGGGCCATGGTCTTCTTGATGTCTTTTAAATCTTTTGCCATGTTTTCGTTCCTCGATTGTAGATCTTTGATTAACTTTGCGAGGTATACCGTATCTTCTGATATTTTGGTTTGTGTGTTTGGAGTTGGATTCTCCATATCTTCTGGTTTTATCATATGCATTAAGATTTTCTGTTTTTTTTGGCCTCTTGGCATTTGTTTTGCTTGATCAGGCTCTTTCAAGTTGTAAAGAAAAAGGGATATCGATCTAATTTTTCAGGAGCACAGTTTGGTGACGTATACTTTCTCTAACTAACCAGCAGATGGCGTCTGTGAGTCACCTATATCCCTCGAGTCAGTTCTCAACCTTTTTCCACTTTGTGTGGGGAAATGATTCTTGTGGGTTCAGTTGGAGAACTCAGTTTGGGTGTGTTGCTAGAGCTGTCCACCCTGAATGTGGGGCATGTGTACGGGTAGCCAGGGAGGAAGGGCAGTTCTAATGTTCAAATCCCCCAGGATCCCAGAGATTCAAGGCTGCCTCACAAGTCTAAGCCTTCATTTCAGTTCAGCCCCAGCCTCTCACTCTCGCTGATCCATAAACCACTGGACTTGGCGTAGCATCCCTGGGTTCTCCGAGCAGATCCCCCCTCCCAGCCGCGCTCCTCCAGTAGCTCAGCCAAGGGAAGGCTGTGCTACATCATCAGTGTGCGCCGTCCCACAAGGGAAGCCCTGGGCCACCGGGCCATGCAGCGGCGCACTCCCAGCCCAAAGCAAAAATGGCCGAGCGGGGCGTCTCAGCCTCACCCTCCTCGCACCATTCCTCCTTCCCAGCTCTGGGACAACTCGTGGGGCTTTGGGCTGTGGGCACGGCCCCGGGCAGGAGTTTATCCAGCCCTCCAGGGGCTAGCTGCTAGCCATGGGGTCTCTTTCTGCTTCCGGCTCTCCCCTCCGTTCCCCTGAACCCAAGGGTATCTGCTGCGGGCTATCTTCCTGGCCAGACGGCAAGAGGCCAGCCCAGCCCCCTCTTGCTGTGTTTTTCTGCGTGGTTCCCACAATTGCTACTGGAGCCGCTCCTTTTTTTTTTTCTTTAAAACAGCCAGCTGGTCTCCATACACTGAATCCTGGCTTCCCCAGCCCGCCACGCAGCTGCGGGTCTTCCAGCCAGCTTACTCACTCGTTTCAGAATGCTGAGTCCCGGTTTCACCAAGCATACGGCCCGTCTGGAGCTAGGAGCCCTCATCCAGTTGGTGCATCACTGTAACTGTTATTCTAGGTCACTTTCTGGTTTTTAGCTAGTGTTTTTCACGGAGGCATTTTTTTCACCCTGTCTCAGCTAGCCGCCATCTTAGTTCTTCAGGGTATGTTTTAAATAGCATTGCCTCAAGTCCTTTTAGTTCAACTAAATGATAGCAAAACAGGCTTTCTCTCCAGAAGAATCTCCCAGGAAATCAAGTTAGAGTGAAAATTCTGATTTAGTAGATCTAGGATAAGACCTGAGAATCTACATGAGACAATCGAGCTTCCAGGTGACACTGATTCTGCTAGTCTGGGGAGCCCATGTGAGTAACAAAAATCTAAATGGCACTTTTGGTCATTTTTGAGCATTGACCTTAAGAACTTGATCAAATAAGTTCTAAAAGACCATGCAGATAGGTAGGGAGGGTATCAAAATAAGAATATGTGTTGTTTCCCTCATTAAGTTGCTCTATTTCCATGAAACTACTGTATCTCGTATTAAGATGTCACAATTTGAAGCTGAAATTATTTTGCTGACTTGTTTAAGTTGAGAAAAACCTGTAATAATGTATTAATGCTAATGAACAGAAAATGTCTACTGTATGTCTTACATAATATATTGACCCTTTTAGGATATATGAATCATCCTGTAATGATCAGTTTAAATCTTTAGTTTTAATTTTCTAATGTCCTTATATACAATTATATTTCAACAGTTATAACCAGTGTTCTTATGTTCTCTACCAATTCAAGGATATTTTTGCATACCCCAAAACAAATATGACTGAGCAATCATGCAAACTTGCCATAGCTGATGGTTATTACTTAATAAAATCTGCATATAATGTAAATTGTTGTTCAAAGCAGAGTACAAGAGAGTAGCATACTTGATTGGCCTCATTCCTTTCAGAGAATATGAAAAATAAAATACTACTCTTGTATGTATCCACTTGGTATTTCCTTCTAGGTTTGCAAGAAATTAAGAGAAGGTATGTAAAAAAAAACAGTAGTAAAATACCAAAATCTTCATGAATAAACATAGAGATTAATTATCAGAGGTAACAACACATTTCAGAATCCTTTTATTCCCATCTTTACTATGTGCCTAAGTCTGAGAACAGTAGTAACTGCTGGAATTGATCACAGCTGTAGGGCTTTCACCACAGGCACATGTTTCATCTGTTAGTAATGCAGATGGGCTTCACATATTTTTCCTCCCATGAATAAACCTTATTCAATCTAATGTAAAAGGAGTCAATATTCTCAACATTTAAATTCTATTTACATCACTAATTCTGGTATTAGTGTTATTATAGATATCACATAATCCAGAATATTTAAATTTTCCCATCCTTATTTTCCCTCAATATATTCCATTTTGTTGGTCTACCTTGCACAGTGAGAATGCAGTTAAATAGACTCTTTCAGATAAAATAAATCTATTTATTTTTAAAAAACTAAAGATAAATAGAAGTTAGAAATGATAACAAAAGAAGAATCTGGTACCCATTCAGCCCAATTAAAATCCTTGGCAGGTTCCCATTTACAGCATGAAGTAATTTAATGACCAATGGAGGTAAAATAAAGACTGCTTATATTTTTTCACATGTTCTTTGTTTTTGAAAGAACACTAAAAAATATGCCTGCCAGGCAGGATATTTTCATTACGTATAACAACTTTGGTTTTCTGAAATTTGAATAGGATGTTTGAATGCTTTAAAGATGGTAAACCAAGTCTATAGTAATATCCAATGAGAATTTGTTTGTGTACTTTGTTCATTATTGTCACATTGTATTTTGTTGTCATTCTTTCTCATTGCCTCTATCAAACTAAACCCTCTCTCCCAAAAGGGAAAAGGCTTGTGGATTTTCTTGTGCTGTTTTTGCTGTTGACTTTGTCATTGTTTTCCCCAGTTAGTGGTTCTATTAGGTTCAAATTAATGAAAGAATTCTTTAATTCAACAGCTACCACCAATTTGTGGTGAGAGATTAGATAAAAAATAATATCAGATCCAATAACTCACTGAGGAATATTTAGGAAATTAACTTTTTCAGTTTATTAATTACTAAGCCACGGAATAAGAATCTGGTATCCATTTATTGATGTTTTTACTGTATAAATTTGTTATAATCCCCAATAAATACCCTAATCAGTAACACCAACACAACTTGCACTATCAATTACACTTAAAGATAGTTCAGATTTCAGAAAGGGTGAGGGTGAGACATTCGTCATGTTTTTTTCTAAAGTGAGGAAAGTTTCAACTTTTGTACAGTGGAAATGTCCCTTGAGTGGTCTTTGTTGTTATACAAACTCAGGCCATTAAGATCCTATTGGTCGAGGAGAAAGCCAACTCCACCTCAGTCACTTGATAAGCATGCCTCCCTCCCTCCGGGGAACAGGGGCTCGCAAAAGGGGCAATTTGCTTCTCCTAAATAAGTTGCTATTATTATTATTTCATTTATTTTGGATTGAAGACCTAGGCCCAGAGAAGATACTACCCTTATGCTAAGGGTATGTGTGTAAGGTGGGGAGGGTGGATGGGCAGTTCTGAAATAGCCTTTGGTCAAGGACTTTTCAACTCAGTTACCCTTGAATTGTGCTTTGTCTTGGGGAACAGGAAGTACATGAATCTGAAGTAAGAGAAAGATGTGCTGGTGTCCAAGATTTGGTGTCCATGGCAGCACTGAGCCATCAAGGGAATCTTCCCACTATGGAAAGCATCCTCAGGACCACTGGTGAGCCACTTCCGAAGCAAAACTGTATGGCTGCATGAAGCAAAGCCAAGAGTAGACATGAATTATAGTTTCCAGTTGGCTCTCTGCATATCATTAAAAGCAATCCACTTTTTACCTGAATAAATTCTTGGGGATTTAGGAACAACTGTGGAAAAGAGAAACTGTTAATAATGCATTTGGGCACTCTAGTGCCTTGCTCCTTAAAATAGTTCTGTTACCAGCAGCTTCAGCATCACCAAGGAGCTTGTTAGAAATGCGGAATCTTTGCCTCACCCCGACCTACTGAAACAGAATCCATATTTTAATCAGATCCTCAGGTTATTTATATACACTTAAATATTAGAAAAATAAAAGATATAGCTCCATTTTGTGGGATCAATCAAACAGATATCCATATATATGGAAAAAATATATATACATACTTTTTTTCCATACACTTGTATGGAAAATATATACATATGCAAATACACAAATAGATTTGTGTATATATATATTTTTTTTTCCATATAAGTGTTTTCATGATTTCTCAATATTTGTGTACGTTCTCTGTCCCTTACTAAGTTAATATTTTGTTATGTAGTGACAGCAGGGTGATTTATTAACTTTTTTGTTATATTTGTGAAAGACAGTGATTCTCAAGTCTACTTAATCAAACATATGCTACAAGTATATACAACTACATTTTGCCCAAATGATAAAACACTATTTCTAAAGGATCAAGGTAAGGATTATGAGTTTACCAAAGAGGAAATCAATGACCATAGCAAAAGCTAAACAGTTCAGGAGCCTTTAGAATGACAGAAAATAAAGATGAGCCATGGTGTCAGGTGAACAAAGACCACTGAGGCTGTCTGATGGGAAATTATCAACACACAATCTTAGTCATGTTTTCCTCATTGTAAGAAGTGAAATAAAAAAAAAAAAAAAAAAAAAAACATTAGTTAAAGAAAAAAGGTGATGAAAAGAATTATGATCCACTCCAAAAGCAAGTGATAAAATAATGCAACTGATAAAAATAATGCAAATAGTGACTTAAATTGCATTAAGGCATTCTTCAGAGTTTAAGCATCACACTGTTATATTACTGGCAGATGGGTAAGAATTAATAAAAGGGAGACACTAAAAAATGATGGAAATTATTTCAGAATGAGTTTCCTAAAATATGGCTTATGGCCTAGAAACAAATTCTATGATATGCCCAGTAAATCCATTATGTACTGTCTTGCTTCAACTCCTTTGTCCTTTCCTTTCTCTATTCCTCCCACTTCCTTCCTTCCTTCCTCCCTCCCTCCCTTCCTTCCTTCCTTCATTCCTTCTTTCCTCTTTTTTGAGACTTCCTAATTCACTATATAAAATGACTGTAGTCAAGAAGTACTAAATTTATTCCAGAAGGAGATAAACAGCTTGGAGTCAGAGAAAACTAGCAATTAGTTCTCTATATCATGCCAGTTTATATACCCTAAATCTCCTTAATAATTGCTTTTAGACTTAGAGCTATCAACATCCAAAATTTAGGTAAAAAAACTCATAATAAAATGTATTTGTTTCAAACTCTCTGCTAATCCCTTAATAATGATGAGGTGTTAAGAGTCAAAGCTAGAATTAAGCAATATGTTAAATGTACTTTAGCTCTGAATAGTCCTGCTTCATGTTGAACTAATTCATTTTTGAAGGAAACCATGCAAATTTCCACAAGATTACCTGAAATAAATTATTTGTGTCCTCAAGAAGATATACTCCACAGTAAAATTGGCTACTTTAGATTATTAATTTCCACTGAATCTTGCAATTCACTGTGTTGTCTTGTTACGTGTGTGTACCTGAAAGCATAGTTGAGTATTTTCTATAAGCCATATTTCATTCTCTTCAGTTTCCCTTGGAACTGTGTGAAGTCTGTACAACATTCAGAATCACTATTTTGAACTGAGTTATGAACTCAGTAGAGAGACCATTTGAAGAAATCTCTTGACTGTTGGAGAATATAAGTAATTGATTTAATATATTGAAAGGGCTTACAAGAGTCCATGGTGTATAGTAATTGTTAGATATTATCATTATTGTTATTGGAATCATTATTATTTGGGACTTGGAAAATTCAAATTCAATAATTGTAAAGATTCTGAAATTTTAATATGAAGTTTATATAATATTTATCAACTTGCAATTAAGATGTTCTTTATATGTTCAACAATAATTTGCCCTGATTAATATTTAAGAACATTTATTTGTTGTTCTGTTGCAGACATTGAGAAAGACTCATTGGTATCCTACTCACATGATTTTATATCCTAAAAAAAAAATAATTACCATATTTTTATTGTGTGTTTCAGAGTTAAATATTCACAATTCTTCTAATATAAATACATATAAATTCAAAGTTCAAGTTGACATATTTCTAATCTTCTTTGCTCTTTTCTCAAAAAATATCAGTTTTCCATAATCAAGTTCTGCCCATATCTTTTCAGAACAATGAAACATAGATATTTACTATTAATTATAAATAATCATCATGCTAAAAGTTTTCATTAAAAAGAATAATTAATAAAATTTTATTATAGCCATATTATAGGTACTTATATATTCCCTATTATTTTTATGGGGAAACTGAGGCTTAGAAAACCTAAGTTGGCCTAAGGTGACTGTTGGTAAGGATTGGAACTAGGATGGGAGCACTGGGTTGCCTCAAAACCTCCTGCATCTCCCTCTATGTCTCATGGACATAATGTTCTTATAAGGACAGATAATTCTCTACCTAAGACACAAATAAATAAAACTGGGCACTTTTATACCATATCTCTCTATTTCTGAAACCCATTATTATTTTTTCATGGCTGCAGTATTTTACTGATTCAAATAAAATTATGTGACATAGTGACTGTATATTTCTATCTGACTATCCCTACTAGAATGTGATTGGGAACATTTTTTACTTCCCCCAATACATCTCATTTCAGTTGTCACTAATATTTTCCAATGCTGCGTTCAATTAATTCTGCAGGGGAATATTTCCAATTTCTAAAGGTCATTTCAAATATTAGCTGTATATGTTTATCTTTTCCCATATATAATACAATAACACCACTTTTCTAATAAACTATCAACCGTTTTTGGAGGTTATTGATAAAAATGTTTACTGGAATATATCTCAAGACTGATACTTTAATAATCTTGTTTATCAACATAACAACATAGCCAATGATATTTTCTTAGTTTGTCAATAAGACCTACATGAAACTGATTAAATTTGAATAACAGAAAGGGAAGTTGCTTTTATCCAATACCTCTTTACCAATGAAGCCAAGTCACTTTGGTATGATCTTTCTTTGATGGTGATTCTAGTTGCTATTTTTTTTACTCCTCATGCAGCTAAATATTCATTTCCAGATTGAATTCACACAGAAGGAAGGATTTATGCATGTATTCCTTCATTCTTTCAGTCATTCCACATGAATTCATTGAATAGCTATCCAATCAGTCAAAAAAAAAAAAAAAATTCATTTAACCTCAACCTCACTCAGTACACTATGCCAGGCCCAGAGAAGGATGGAATGAAAAAATAAAATTAGAAAGGAACACTGCCTGATCTTTTCCATATTTCACCTTTACTCCCAAAGTCTACATTTACTGCTGATTTATTCCAGATGTGACTTGATAGTATTAGTCCTATCCATGTGATATAACATCATATGAAAATGAAAAATCTCCCCGAGTGTCTGACTTACTACCAGGAGGAGATATCATCAGCAAGGAAAATCAGACTCAATATAGGCGGCTTACATGTGATGTTTGCAGAGAGTGTTGAAACATAAAATATATGATACAAAAAATACATCACAAGAACATATGCATTGGCTTTAGGACTCTGGGCTCTTTTGGAGCTCATCTAGATCAAGGCTGCCTGTACCTCCTGATGACAACATTCTGCTCTCTCAGACTGAATTCTCCCACAGATTAACAGCAGGGAATACCTTCTAAGGGCCATTCATTCATCTACTCTTTTGAATATCAATTACACTAACAGGGCAATCTTCCTAGTCTCCAGTTGCCCGTGAAACAGAAGCTGGAAATTTCTGAGGAACCCAGGTCACCTTCACGCAAGCAGTCTGTTCAGTCATCATGATGCTTAGCACTGAGAAGCAGAGCTTGCCCATTTGGGGAATTATATGAAAATAAAATGATGTCATTATTAGGATCCTTTTCTTCTTTGCATTAAAAAAATAGAAATTTCTAGAATTTTTATATTTAGATACCTATTTCCGTCAGTGAGAGGAGAAAAGCCCATGCATTGTGCTTCCTTAGAAATTTTTTTTGTCTTTTGAAACATATATTTTTTTTCTTTTTCATAGGAGTTGAGGCAGCATTGTAAAAATAAAAAAAAAAAGGAAGGAAGGAAAAAGGGGAAAGAAGGTAGGGAAAAAAGGGAAGGAAGGAAGAAGGAAGGAAGGAAGGAAGGGAGGGAGGGAGGGAGGGAGGAAGGGAGGGAGGGGTAAGGCAAAATGCATATGCCCCTTCGTAGCCAAGCATCTGTTTTCACTTACACATTAAACACACACACACACACACACACACACACACACACACACATAATTTGACCAAAGTTAAAAAGAAGTCTTAGTGCTCCCTCCAACTTGAATTATTACAATTATGAACTTAAAAATCTGAGATCATGTCTTCTATACCTGAGATGTTTTAAAATCATAGTGCCTAATGATTAAAGACCATTCAGGGAAGATTATCGATTCATCTACGTGAGGAACAGGCTAACTATGAAACATTAGTGAAGAGTCTGACTACATCATTAGGTTTTACATCTATGGAAATAAAAGGGTAGTCTTCTAAAATGACTCAGTGAATAACATGGCTCCTCTGGATTCCAAAATAATAATCAGTTGGTCCTGTGAAAGTACTTGTCAAAACTACACCGTAGGGAAATAGAATACCATGAGAAACTTGAAAGATTAATGGAATAAATCAATACATTTTCTTTCTTTAGCTTAGTGAAATCAATATAATTGATTAACAGAAACCATCCAAAATGCAAGAGTATGTAATTTTATGTTCATGTTTGCTCAAATAAGGAAAAGTTACTTTAGGGTTCAGGCTACTTCAATTTTGGCCCTACTGTTTCACTCAGGAGCTGTGTTATTTGGGCAAGTTATTAACATGCATGTTTTCATTTCCTCATTTATAGAATAAATACATATAAAAGGACTACAATTTACATATTAGTTTGAGGGAATCATATATTTATAAATGTTGTGAGTTGAGTGAGTGACAACATACCACATGGCAAAGTAGCATGTTATTGAATGCCTTAGCATTTCAAAAATTGTTAAGAAATGATACCTACTAACTCCAGCCTGTTATTTTTTAGATTATTATGATTTTTCTCCCCAGTGTGATCAGTACTTCCAAGGGCTGGATCCTTCCATATTCTTATTGTATAAGGCAATCTGCAATATGTTTTATTAAATGAAAAGCAAAAATCAGTAACCAAGTTACAGAAAAGAGTTTATTATATGTTAATGACCTATTCCCCAACATCTACCTATCCAAAATTTTAACAATGTGAAAAATTGAGAGGAAAATTTCTCATTGTAAAATACTGTTTGTGTTAATGTTGTAAAGACACTTCTCTAATTAATCTCGAAGCAAGAGAGTTAATTACGTAGGGTTTCATGAGTAAAGACAGAGATGCATCTATTCAGCTTGTTCTAAAAAAAGTAAGCAAATTAAAAAGACCTGAAGTCAAACTTTTCTTTCATAATAAGGCACACTTGAATTCTACATGAAGTAAGCCTATTTATTTTCTAATTTTAAAACTAATACATACAAAAGAATACGTCTCAGCAAATAAATTATTAATCATGAACTTTAAAATCCAAATTTATTCATATTTACACTGACATATAACTCTTTTACAAGTTTTTTGTAGCAATAGTCTAAAATAATGTATCAATCAGAAGGCCTCAAAGATTTAAGGGCCTACTATGTCATTTGAAACCTAAAGCTTATGTTGATTCTAGCTAAAGCTATACCTATAAAGATAGTTTAACTCTGCCTTCTAAAATATGAAAGGTTCTTGCATTTACTCCTTTTAACTTGGCTACTTCTGTATTTTTAGTAATATTTCTAAGTCACTTTACTCTTGTTGTGTCATCTGATACACAAATAATTATTGATGTTGCATCCAGTAAACATTAGAACCATCGACAATAATATCTTAAACTTATCAACATTATTTATAACTTTTATAACAGTATTTAGGGAAACATCACTAATTCAGAGCAGTTAAATTGCTAGGAACTGGATGTATTTAAAGACTTTTATAAGCTAGATATAACACACAAAATACTACTTGCTAACTAATTAAATTTCTTACTAAATTCTTTAGTCTGGAGGCAATAGCCAAGATGGGTCAAGTGGTAAACTGTACCCCATGGAACCATTTAACTAGTTTCCTATATCGGAACAGAGGTCACCATGGCTGATTCACTACCGAAAAATCCAAGTGGTATCTTAGCCAGCCCCTTGTTAGAGAACAAAAGGCCCTTAGAATACTACTTCTCAGTATGATACTGTTTTTGAATAATTTAAATACTTAGCATTAGAGTCCTTATTATTTTTTATTTTTTTTATTTTTGGATTACTTGTAGGCTTCTTCTTTATTGTATGTTAAAGTTGGTTGATATATTCACAAGAACAATTTAAATACCACAAACTTTGCATGTTAGAATGATAAGCTTAGCTTCCCCAATATTATTTTGCAAAACAAGTAAACAAAAAATGACAATTACTATAAAAAAAGGATATTAACTAGCAAGTTGGCGGTACATTGAGAAGAAGTGAGCTCTCCCTTTATCCTCTTTTCTCTCAAAAATAAATTGATTGTGAAAGATAAAAAAAGAATTTAGGGAAAATAAAGTAAAAGATTGTTAAAAGGAGAGAGAGTGTCTGTTCGTTGGTTTTATGTAGTGTGACAAACTAAGTCTCTGATGATGTAGAAATTTCAAATAGATGCCTGTAATATATTTTGCAAGGTGATGTGCTTTCACAGTAGATTGATGATTGATTAATTTCTGTTGATTAAGATCATAAATAACTTCCTGATAAAAATCTCTAAACAAAAAAATGAATGACTGTTATTTATATTTTATCAAAACACTGAAAGTATTGCACACACTCTAAAAAACTTAAAGGAAGTGATAATAAATCATCACATATTTGGTCTATGTATTCATTTAATTGTCACAAGAGAAATAACATTACATAAATTATATTCTATCTTCAGACAAATCTCATTCCAATAAAGAGTAAGCATTTTGTAAGTGCTTAATATTTGCTATTATATTAAAAACAGCCCATGTAATTTTATGAAGTTTCACTGCAATGGCTCTAGTAGAACTCTGTTTTTGGAAACATGTTGTACTTTGCCTTTGGCAAAATCTCTTGCATTTGCTTCAATTGTAATAATCCATTATCTAGAGCTTTGCTACTTTAGTTTCTAATATCACTAGTCCCTCAAAATGCTTAAAAATATTTGCTTTAAACAAAGATTATAGGAAGGATTCTGTCAATATAAAGGTGATCTTTCATTTGATAAACAAAGTGATCAAATAACTAGATTAAAAAAGTTCTTTAATACTATGTACATGACAAAAACAAACAAATAAGCAGCCATTTTAACTAGGTAGGCTTTTAATTTGAGTAAGTAGTTTGTGTAGGTGATAATTGTTAAAGAAATTAGTATCTATTGTCTGCATTATCATATTATTTAAACACTTATTTTTATTGTCAGCCACTATTAAAATAGCATTTGAACTGCATTGTATCTTTGTTTCTAATTGATCTCACCACTTTATTAAAGAAAACATTTTTTAAAAGTTGTATAAAAACTTTATAAATTAATAAAGACATGATCCTTTTATACATGAAGTTATGCAACTTGCTTTGTTTCATTTATCAATATATTAAGGATAGGTTGCTCACTTTCTCTTTCTATCATTAGATAGCTATTGATGCCCTTTTTCAAATCCTTGCAAAATCAGCAATACCCTCTATTTTCAACCATTTTGTTAATGCTCTTATTTATTGGTTATTACAAATAATATGCAATAATCATTCTTTTATATGCTATTAAATATATGTGCCTTTTTCTGTAAGATACATTTCTAAAAGCAATCTTGCTGGGCCAAAAAATCTGTGTATTCCTAATTTCTGATGGATTGTAACAGTTTATCTTCTACAAAATTTATAACATTTAATATCCTCAAAAGCAGAGTATGAAAATACCCATTCCCTATGTTTACCAATATGGAATGCTCTATTTGCTATTAACATTTTCCACTTTATTGGGTCAAAATATCTTAATTTCTATTTTAGTAAATACTAGTCAAATCAGGCAATTTGTCACATTTTTTGGCCATTTCCTTTCATTTTGTGAGAATTTCTTTTCCATAATATTTATCTCTTTATATCTTTTCTGTTGGGCTATAGTATGAGAAAAAGGAGGAGGAGAAGGAGAAAGAGAAAGAGAAGGAGGAGGAGGAGGAGATGAAGAAGAAGTGTATTTTGGACTATTTTTGTGTATTGGTCATAAATGGGGGAAGTATTTTATTCCAAAGCATTTTGCATCTTTTGACTCTTTTAAATGTTATCTTTGTTTCCCTATAGAGAGATATGTGCTTTTAATATAGGTAATTCTATCAATACCAACTTTAAGTCTTCTTGGTTTTCCATTTTGTTGCTGAAGATTGCACATACCTGTAGTTTATAGAAGTATTAAAATACTTTTACCTATATTTTGTGTAATCAGAATTTTAATCCATTGGGAATTTGTCAAGAACTTTGAAGGGTCTGAGATTTTACTCTTCTTGTAAGCTAAGAAATTATTCTGTCAGTTTTGTAGATGCTGGCAGAGGACACAAGACTTCTGGATGAGACACAAAGAGCAGATTATCATTCTCAGCAATAGCAGTAGCCAGAATAGCACCACTTTTGCTCAATTCCCAGAGAGCACCACAGCGAGGGCCTCATGATGCCTGTGTATCGGTGGGTTGTGAGCTTAGGAAACTCAGCTCTTTTAAAATCGTTATTAAGCCTGCCTAATCATTTTCCCAGTGGGAAACATATTTTGTTTTGTGTTTGTTTTGTTTGGTTTTGTTTTATACTGGTCAGGAAACAAACACTCCCTTTGCTTCAGAGGGGATGCTCTATCTTTCAAGGCATTTGAAAAAGATTCTTAAAGAGATAATCCAGAACAAAAGCAGCCAGTGCTTGTACTCCACAAGATGTGCAGAAAGGCAAGACTCAGGGAAAATTGTTTCCCAACATAATTCTTACACATTTATTCTTGCATATGTACTTTAAACTAAGTATATTCAGTTCCAAAACAGGTTAGGAATCTGGTATATATTGCCTATACATTTATTTTAAGTTAGGAAATATATATAGTTTTAGTTTAATCTTGCCTTCAAGGGGGATGACTTCTATGACTTCCTTCAAGAATCCTTTGCACTTCTAATAGACATATTAAAAATAATAATAATACTGTAATAATCAGTGATAAATATTCTGATGCTCCTTACAGACGTATGTTAAGATTGCATTTTGAAGTTAGCGTGCCATGTGACTTGCTTTGGTTAATAACACATGAGCAGAAGTGTCATGCATCACTGTAAGGGGCAGCACATGATTTGCCTCCTTCCCTTTCACCTGCTGTTGTGTTAATGGAAATGTGTTGCACTGGCACATCAGTACACAGAAGTGGTTAAAAGCATTCCTGTGGTATCTGAAGCACTCAGTCCTCTCCTTACATTCATCTGGAATTTTAAAAACTAAAGTCTGAAATTTGGCTGGATCTGAATATATACTACCTGAGAAAGCAGCTTAAACTCCCAGGAAGAAGCTGGAAGCCACCGGAAACTGGAAGAGCTAGAGAAACGAGAGGATATTGCCAGGTGACTGGAGGCACACAGCTTAACTAAAAAGAACATCTTCAAGAGGTCCTATTTACAATAGCTTCTCACATCCAGGAATGCTTTAAGAATAAAAAGATGTCTTTGTTGGTCTACATAATTCAATCCATTACACAGTGACTCAATATTTCCTAAATAACCAATGCACAATACTCCAAAACTCTGCTGAAGCAAAAATCTGTTTAAAGAACAAAGTAAACTAATGGATTTTAATGTGAAAGAATACAAAACAGTCATTGCTAGGCTGTCCAACTCCACATTGGAACTAATCTTTATGAGTTAATATAAATATTATGTTTTGTAAAAAAAAGTAGCTACATTTTTCAAAACCCACAAAAATAGTGAGAAGTGGTGCATTTCATTTTTGCAAATTTCTTTAATATCTAACTAAATAGAAGACAGCCATTTCCTCATATCTGTTTCTGCATTAAGTTGCAATATGCTGTTTCCGTTGAAGTACATAAAGAAAATTGACTTTAAACAAGTATGTAATTGGACAAAGGAGAAATGTTTTAGTGCCTTTTCAGATAATTGCAGGTATTTGTATTAGTTTTCTATTACTGCTGTAACGAATTACCACAGATTTAGTGGCTTAAAACAATACGAATTAATTATCTTACTGGTATGTGGATGTTGGAAATGTGACATGGGTTTCACTGGGCTAAAATCAAGTTGTAGGCAGGGTTGCTTTTCTTCTCAAAGCTCTAGAGAGAGAATCTGTTCCCTCGCCTTTTCCAGCATTCTTCTGTTTCTTGATTCATGGTCCCTTTTTCCCCCTTCAAAGCCAATGGGTAGGATCTTTCAGTCTCTGTCTAACCCTGCTCCCATCCTTATATTTCCTTCACTGACTCTTTTAAGGACCCTTGTTATTACATTGGGCCCATGCAGATAATTCAGGATAAATCGCCCTGTCTCATGGTTCTTAATGTAATCACATCTGGGAAGTCCTTTTTGGTCATGTAAGAGTACATCTTTGCAGGTTGCATGGCTTAGGACATGGACATCTTTGAGGGGACATTGTTTTGCCTGCCATTAGTATTCTTCTCTGTGACTACACTTAAAATCAGCAAGGGAAATTCAGGTCAAAATGTTATTTTTAACAATGTGCCCAAATCAATTATAATTAATTGGCTAGAATTTAGTCAGATTGTCACACATGGCTATGAAAGATGCTGAGAAATTCTTGACCTGAGCAGCCAAGTGCCCAGATAGAAGAAAAAAGAAAGGATCTGAATATGGAGAGAGTGGAACCAGCAAATCCCACCATATAGTTTCTACCACATAGTACAAACACATATATGACACTAGAATTCAAAACAGCAGCTGTTCTTGAGGAAGAGGGAGGAGTTAGTAATTGACAGGGGGTAAGGAGGCTGCTGATAATAGTCTATTTCTTAAGCAGGTGATGATTATACAGATAATATTCTATTTGTGATAATTCATTGAACACTACATTTAAAATCTGTTCAATTTTCCATCCATTTAATTTCAGTGCTGAGTCTTATGAATCAACATGTGTATCAGATCTTGTTTTTAATCCATAGTAGTACTCCATCTTAGTTTAACTCATTTTCATTTATTTTATGTATCAGTATATTTAGGCATATTCTGTCATCTTCTTAGATTTTGCTCTTTTTAAAATTTACTTTTCCTCCATTATTACATTGATAAGATATATCAAGATTTTATGTTTATCTATATACATAACAATTTATTTTTATTATGGTGGTTGCCCTTAATTTAACATGTGTACTTATGTTAGGCAATGATAATGACAGGAAAGAAAGAAAGAAAGAAAGAAAGAAAGAAAGAAAAGAAAGAGGGAGGGAGGGAGGGAGGGAGGGAGGGAGGGAGGAAGGAAGGAAGGAAGGAAGGAAGGAAGGGAAGGAAGGAAGTTGTCTCAATCTTGATATCTCCAAAAAAGGAGTGTGTTTGAAAATATAAGGGACAATGTACAATCTGATAAACTCATCATAGGAAAAATATAAAAAAAATGTATACATTTTAAGCATAAATGCATCTAACATATATGCAACTAAAATATTTGAAAACAACAACAGCTGCAGGAAGATATACACAGTCAATATTCATAGTTGGATATTTTGACACATTCTCATATGAAAATGACAGATCAAGCAACCAGAGATGAAATTTTGAAGACCTAAGCAGTAAAAATACTAAGCCTATGCTTATTGTATACACACACATTTAAGCACACATACATATATATGTATGTGCATGTGTATGTAAAACAGAAAACATCATTCCTTTTTAAATACATAGACATATTAGATAAAAGAAAATCTCAATAAGTTCCAAATTTTCGATATTATATTTACCAAACAATGCTATAAAAATTCATAAGGAAAGAATAGCTAAAAATTAAATATGTTTGAAACTAAGCACATATTATTAGATAACACTTGGACTGAATATACAATTAAGAACCATGTTGAACAGAGTGATTTAAAAAAATACCTTATGTCAGACACAGTTTAAGAAATGTTCAGAAGACATTTATTGATTTAAATATATGTATATAGAGACTAAAAAAATAAGATCACCAGCAAATCCTCAAAAAAAAAAAAAAAAAGAAAAGAAAAGGAAAGGAAAGAAAGGAGAAAGAGAAAGAAAGCAAATAAAAAAATACTAAAAGAATTATAAAAAAATAGACAACAGGTTAACAAACATAAAAAAATTGGTTCTTCAAAACACAACAAAACAAAAACAAACACAAATTATGTGGTTCACTATTATATCTAATAAATAAAATTAAGAGAAAATACACACAAAATTTTAAAATGAAGTATGGGAAATAATTATAAAATGTAAGAGATTAAATGAAAATAAAATTATATTTTTAACATCTCTAGCTAATAAAATCATAAAACTAAGAAACATTCCCAGAATATACAAATATGCACAATTTGGTAAAAGAGGAAGTAGAACAAAGTATTTAACTTAGGACCACAAAGATTCACTAAGAATTTCAGTCTCACTTTCAAGAAATATTATTTCTTGAATAACAAAGTTTACTCCTGAGGCTAGTATCATCTTTATTGTGAAACCAATGACCAATGACCAAGCATGAAAATAATAGTTTCTATTTTTACTTAATAAACATAGAGTGCAAATTCCAAATGTAATATCAGCCAATGGAATTCAACATTTTATCAAAAAGTAGTTCAAATGTATCTAAGAAACGAGAATTTTAAAATGCAGTTACCTTTGTGAAAGACGGAGGAGTTAGTTACTGAGAGGGGGCAAGGAAGGCTGCTATGGTTCTGTTAATGTTTTATTTCTTGACCAGGAAGGTGACTAGATAAAGGCTTGTTCTATTTGGGATAATGCATTGGACTCTACATTTATAATTTGTTCAATTTTCTTTATGAATATTGTACTTTATTTTTCAAATCCTTTAAAAATGTTGATGCAAAAAATGATGATACTAAAGATCTAAAGTATGGTTTTTGAAAGGTTCCTTTAGGGAAAGTAAATGAGAAAAGGGGATACAAAACATTGGGCTGATGTGATTACAAATACTGTGTGGGTAAATTTGTTAATAGTCCAGAAGGATGTACATCAAATATTACTGATTATTTTCTCTGTCTGGCCAAATTACAGATGATCTGAATAAATGGACAGATAACCTGCAGTCACAAACTTACTATTATATAGATGTTATTTCTCCAAATTAACCTTTAATTTTAATCCAGACACATTAAAATTTCAAGTTGGAAGTTTTGAGGAACGCAATACATTTATCTTAAAATTTGTATCTAAGTCAACCTTAAAATAGACATTAAAAGAGATGAGATTTAACCTACAAGAAATTACGCCATCCTAAGCAGTCATAATAATGAAATCTCTGGTATTAGCAGAAAAATGGAAAAAATAGAGCAATGGAAGAGACTAGGAAACACAGAGACAGACTCATTTATATACTTGTTCTTAGGATGTGATACATTTAGTATCTGAAAACAATGGGAGAGGTGGGGCAAGATGGTGGAATAGAGAGGTGTGGAATTTATTTAGTTCTCTAGAGCAATTAGTAAATAGCCAGGAACAACTAGTAAACAGTCTGGAATAACTGTTGGGGAACATCCAAGACTGGACACATGTTGTACACCAACCTGGAATGGGTGGAATGGCTGAGATCACAGCATAGAACTGTAAGTAAAGCTCCTCAAACTGCAGAGCTGATGCCCCCTCCACAAGCACAGCAGGCTGAGCTGGAACACTTCCCTGTGGAAAAAAGAAGCAGGCTACTATGAACAAGGGACAGTAACTCAACCAAGCTCCAATTGCCATTTTAATTAACAAATTTCCACTACTGATTACAAGCTATAAGCACAGATAAACCCGGAGCAAGCAGGGAAGGAAACTTTAGGTCTCTCCCAGCAGAGAGGAGGTGGAGCTGATGAAAAAAATAATACATTAAAATAGAGGCTTTTGGAGATGACTGGGCTTAGAATACTGGAAAATGGCTGTATCCCAAGAAAAGGGGCACAGAGAACCAGGTAGCAACTCCAGTCAACTGGCAAAACTGGGGGGGGGGGGGACTGGCTCTGAAAAAGGTCTTCCTTTCTTTTTCCTTTTTTTTCTCTCATTTTAAGTGGCTCATTAGAGAAAGCCCCAGGCATTTTCAATTGTAAGCACTGAGCCAGGCAAAGGTGGAGTTAAGAGAGTCAGACAAAAGAGAAATTCAAGTGTAGCAGATAATTCCCTAAAGGTTGTATCTTCCCTAAGAAAAGGGGGGTGGGTGGGTCCTAGCTCAAGTGGTGGCCCTCCCTCAGAGAATTCAGACCCCATGGTCTATGGGGGAGAGGCGGAGGGAACCAGAAAAAGCTTAAGCTTGGCTTCTGACACTCTTGGCCCCTGGCTGGGACAGGGACTCTTTACACCAGCAGGGAGCTGCGGGCTGACAAGCACAGGATAGGAAAAGCACAGGATGGGAAAAGCACAGACTTCAGAGGCCTCACAGGGAAGTCTGAGAACCTGCTGGGTCTCATCCTCAGGGAAACTTGATACTGATTACACCTTCCTCCTGAGACCTGGGACCATCTGGTCTTGGAAAATCTGATTGGGATAATCAAGGAAACCAGAAGCATAGACAACAAAAAAATTATGAGTCACATTAGGAAAAATGAAGATATGTCCCAGTCAAAGGAATAAACTTACACTTCACATGAGATACAGGAGCTGAAACAACTAACTAAAGATGTTCAATCAAATCTTCTAAATCAAAAATCATGAGCTGAAGGAAAATGTGGCAAAAGAGATGAAGGATATGAAGAAGACACTGGTGACCATAAGAGAGAATTCATGAGCTTGAAAAAAGAAATGGCAGAACTTATGGGAATGAAAGGCACAATAGAAGAGATGAAAAATACAATGGAGACATACAACAGCAATTTTGAAGAGGTAAAAAAAAGACTCATGAACTGGAGGACAAGACATCTGAAATACTACACACAAAAGAACAGGTAGGGAAAAGAATGGAAAAATATGAGCAGGACCTCAGGGAACTGTATGACAACTTGAGGCACATGAATATACATAACATGGATGTCCCAGGAGGAGAAGAGAAGGGAAAAGTGGCAGAAACAATAATGGAGGAAATAATCACTGAAAATTTCCCATCTCTTATGAAAGACATAAAATTACAGATCCAAGAAGCAAAGCATACCTCAAACAGAATAGATTCAAATAGACCTATGAGAAGACACTTAATAATCAGATTATAAAATGTCAAAGACAAAGAGAGAATTCTGAAAGCAGCAAGAGAAAAACAGTCCATCATATACAGGGGAAGCTCGATAAGACTATGTGTAGCTTTCTCAGTAGAAACCATGAAGGAGAGAATGCAGTGGTATGATACAATTAAGATACTGAAAGAGAAAAACTGCAAACCAAGAATTCTGTGTCTGCCAAAACTGAACTTCAAAAATGAGGGTGAGTTTAAAATATTCTCAAACAGACACTGAGACAGTTTGTGAACAAGATACCTGCTCTACAAGATATGCTAAAGGGAGCATGATAGGCAGATAGGAAAAGACAGAAGCAAGAGATTTGGAGAAGAGTGTAGCAATGAAGACTATCAGGAAGAGTAAAAAGAGAGAGAAGAAATAGAAATAAAATAAGATACGACATATAAAATCCGGAAGACAAAATGATAGTAGATATTAAATTGAGTGAAATTAGTCAGAAACAAAAGGACAAATACTGTATGGTCTCACTAATATGCACTAACATTAATGAGTGAACCTGGAAAATTTAAGTTGAGAACACAGGTTATCAGGGGATAGAAAGAGGGTAGAGATCAGGCATTTGATACTGAAGGAGTACAAAAGGTTCAACGGGATTGATTGTATAGATCCAGAAATAGATAGCACAATGCTGTGTGATGGCAGCACAATACTGTAAGTACTCTGAACAAAGATGAGTGTGAGTGTGGGTCAAAGAGGAAGACTATGGGCATTTTTGATACCAGAAAGAAAGATAGAAGACTAAGACTGGGATTGTATAATTTAGTGAAAATTAGAATGGTTAATGATGGTGATTAAGTGTACTAATATAAGAATGTTTTAACATGAGGGAGAACAAATGAATGTCAACATTGCAAGGTGTTGAAAACTGGATGGTATAGGGGGAAAAATACAATCAATGCAAACTAGAGTCTATAGTTATCAGTAACATTGTAATATGCTTCCACTAATTGTAACAAAGGCAATATACCAAAGGTAAATGTCAATGGGAGGGGGGGATATAAGGGAGGGGGGTGGGATTCTTGGTGTTGTTATATGAACTTTTATTTTATTTTTTCTTCTATCATTTTTTTATTCTACATTTTTTTCCTCCTCTTTCTCTTTCATTGTGGAAGATATTAAAATGTCCTCATATAGATTGTGGTGGTAAATGCATAGTTATATGATTATGCTGGAAATCATTGATAGTTTATTTAAGATGGATTGTATAGGGGTGTGAATAAAACAGTTTAAAAAATAAACAGAAAATCAAGGCGAGAGAGGGATGTACCTTTTCACTGTTGGTGGGGAAGTAGAATGGTGCAGCCCATCTGGAGTGCAGTGTGGTGGTTCCCCAGGAAGCTAAGTATGGGGTTACCATTGGTCCTGCAACCTTGTTATTTGTTGTATACATGGAGGAACTGAGAGTGGGGACATGAGTGGGCATTTGCACACTGGTGTTTGTGGTTGCAGTATTCACGATTTGCAAGGGATGGAGGTAGCCTAAGGGCACATCAACTGATAAACTGAATGGTGAACTGTGGTGTATACATACAATGGAATATTGACTGGCAGCAAGAAGGAATGAAGTTGTGAGATACATGACTAGGTGAATGGACCTTGAGGACAGTATGTTGAGTGAAATAAGCCAGAAATGAAAAGACAAACATTATAACAACTCACTAATATGGTCTAACAATAATGTACAAATTCTGATAATTCAATATGGAAGCATGGGTTATCAGGGGAAGGCTAGTTATAAAGGTTCCTAGATTGTAAGTTCTTATGGCAGTCACATCTATTCATGAGTTGTAACAGTTATTTCTAAATTCTGAGATGCTGGGCTGTTTATGTATAACGTGGTCAGTCCCTGGAGTTTTGGGTGTCTGTGTGGCACCTGGGCCTTGGAGCCAGAGTTTGGCAGCTGTGAGTGTTGGCATTGACACATGCAGTAACCATTAAAGAGGCTGAAAAGGAGATCAGACTTTGATTGGAGATATGAATGAAATAGACTTGGTTGAGATTGGGATAGATCAGACTAAAGGGTAGAGGATGATACTACTGTGTTTTAAAACTTTGGCTTCTGTGTGGGACCAAAGGAAAAGATGTTTATTTGGTGAAAAAATCTATATTTTCTGTAGCACATTATATAATTTAACTTGTATGGTCAGTTTATTCAAACACTATAATTACCTGGAACCTTGAATAGGTAATGAGATTGGTTTGTTTGTACAGGTTAGTGTGAAGCCCTGATACATCCCAGAGTAATTTGGGCAGAGAATAAAAAGTATTTGCAATGTCCCCTTGAAGGACTGGGGAAAAATGTGGAAACATTAAACTTCCCCAGCTGGGGAATTCCTGATATTCTTGCAAACATTGAGGACTACCAGTTTAGTAGGCCGAGCCCTTGATCTTGGGGCTTGCCCTTAGGAAGCTTGTTACTGCAAAGGAGAGGCTAAGCCTACTTGTAATGGTTACTCCCAGATAAGCTCTTTTGTTGCAATTGTGGCCTCTCTCTGTAAGCAAACTGGGCAGGTAAACTCACTGCCCTCTTCCCTACATGGGACATGACTCCCAGGGGTGTAAATCTCCCTGGCAACGTGGGACTTAACCTCCCAGAGATGAGCCTGGACTTGGCATCGTGGGATTGAGAAAGCCTTCTTGACCAAAAGGGAGAAGAGAAATGAAACAAAAAGTTTCAGTGGCAGAAAGATTTCAAGTGGAGTTGAGAGGTCATTCTGGAGGTAACCCTTTTACAATATATAGATATCCCTTTTTAGTTTTTAGTTTGTTAGACTAGCTAGAAGGAAATATCTGAAACTGTTGAACTGCAATCCAGTATCCTTGAAGATGATCCTATAACTATGTAGCTTATATGATATGACTATGTGATTGTGAAAACCTTATGGCCCACACTCCCTTTACCCAGTGTATGGACAAATGAGTAGAAAAGAAGAAAAATGGGGACAAAAAGTAAATGAATACTAGGTGGGGAGGAGGGGTATGGGATGTTTCAGATGTTCTTTATTTTCATTTTCATTTTCATTTTCATTTTTTGGAGTAATGAAAATGTTCAAAAATTGAGGTGCTGAATGCACAACTATATGACAATACTGTGAATAATTGGTGTAACTCTAGATGACTGTATGGTGTGTTAGTATATTTCAATTTACTAAACTGCATTAAATAAAAATAAAAAATAAAATAAGAATAAACCAATGGGAAAAAGATGGATTTTTTTTTAGTTGAACATTCTGGATGTTTCTTCCTGGGTGACCGAATAGGTAAATTGAGGCAGATGCATACCACGCACATAGTGGTGCAACTTGAAATCACAGAGCAGACATACACATAAGAGCATGGCTGCATTCGAAAAGTAGAGAGGGCAAAATAAGAAATTAAGTTAAATTATATATAAATGAGCACAAAGCGAATATATACACAAAAGAAAGCTACACATTCAATATGTTACAACTGGTTATTCTGTGTGTGTTCAGGTCGGGGGCAGTGGGCTAAAGAGGCAAGTTGGCAAATAGGGCTAAATAAATCTACTGAGGGGTTGCTTAGATCAATGTGTCACAAAGCAAGCAGTATGACTAAATCAAAGATTTCTACTAAAGTCCAATGTAAAGAGAGAGAAATTGATATGTTATGATATCACATGGCATCATACCATATTGTATTTCATTGTATTATGTTAAATCATGTTATATTATAATCATGACACTCCTCTATTCAAAAACCTTGTGTGATTCCCTACAACCTACAGAATCAAATCCAATCTTCTTATTTCAACATTTAAAAAAAATATCATCCGTTATTTAGCAGCAATTTTTCTGTACTACTCCCACTGTAGTCCATCACACATTCAATTAATGGGATTACTTATTATTTTCCAAAATTTCTGGTGATTTCATGATTCTAAGATTTGAAGCCATCCACTTGTCTTCTCCTTCTTTCACTTCTGATCTGTGAGAAAGTCCTGCATCTCTACCTTTGCAATATGTCCTATAAGTTGAGCCCTAGCCCCCTTCCTCTTCCATTGAGAATATTATAAAGCTAGCTTATTGGTTACTCTGCTTTCACTATTGCCACTCTGGAGTCAAACTCCACGGTGCAGCAGAGTATTTCTTTATGAACCTAAGTCCATCATCTCACCTCTCTGCTCACAAACCTCTAAGAGCCTTCCAATTCATTCAGAGACAAAGCCAAATGCCTGCTTTAGACTGGAAATCTCACATAATTTGACCCATTTACTCTTTCAAACTCTTCTTTGACCACTTTCCCCCTCCCTCACCTTGGTCCAGCTATCCTGGTCTCTTTCTCTTCATCAGGTGAACATGATCCCACTCCCAAGGTTTTGCACTTGCATTTCTCTCTCTCTGGAATGTTCTTCCCCTAATTGCCTCCTTTCACTGGAAATTTCCTTTTACATGGAATTGCCTCCTTTCCCCTCAAATGTCTATTCAGATGTTACCGTATCTGAAATCATTTTAAGTAAAAGTATACCCCTCTTCTGACATTCTGGATCCTCCCGAACTTTCTTCACATTTTGTGCAACACTTATTTGGTATTTCACATCCTTTAGCTTATTTGTTTATTGTTTCCCCTCCCTAGTAGAACATAAGCTCTAAGAGGACAGGACATTTTTCTTTTTCTTTTAACAGCAGCTTCCATAGTTTCAAGAATAGAGAATTACACTTATTGTGCACTTTCTAAACATTTGTTGGCTGAATTCAATTAATTTTCACATTATTGATATAGCTTGAAATACTCTTACCCCTACTTGCATTTTTATATATTTAAATTCCCTTTGGTCCAAATACCATCTCTTCCATTAAGACCTTTTTCATTCCCTCAGTTCTAATCAATTGTTGTCTCTGAAAGATTTCAAACTACTTTAAATTCCTGCGTTAGAACCCCTCACATTAGTACCGGGCTTTCAAGTTAGTTACAGAGCTGTCTCACTCAATAGAATGTAAACTATTTTGTGAGGGCCCTGTTGAAAGAGAGTCTGCCACGGGCCCCCAGAGTGCCCTCTGTGTAGCGTTGCCAGGTAAAATAAAGGATGCCCAGTTAAATTTAAATTTCAGATAAACAACAACAAATGCAACATTTGGGACATATATACTAAAATATTTATGCTCTTGACATTTAATGTAAATTCTGGTTATCTCTGGGTTTTATTTTTAACCAGCAGAAAGGCGTGCATAATTCCTTCTAGAAAGGAATACAGAGAAATTTGTGAAAACAACCAAAGAAAACCCTCTGTCTGTCACCCTCCGTTTAGATTCCCTTTTGGTGCCTCTTTGTACTATGGCCCCTACAATCATATATTTAAGCAAACTGGCAATTGTCTAGCCAGTTTGCTTAAGATTTATTTTAAGACTTCAGACTTACCATAAATTCACTAATAATCCTGCACATCCCTTCCTCCCTCACCCGTCACACAATAGCAACTAAATAAACTGTCTATGTTTCTTTTCCTTAATATCATTGGGAGAGCATGGCAATAGCATTTTTACTGGGTAACTGTGGCTTTTTAAAATAACTTCTTATTTTGGAATACTTTTTTACTAAGGTTACTGAATATTAAGAGTACTACAGACTGCTAAGATGACAGTAAAATAAGTTTGTAAAGAAGTTGCAAAGATAATCAAAGAATTCCTATATATGCTTCACCAGATTTCCCCTAATGTTATCACCTTATTTTACAATGTACTCTGTCAAAACTAAGAAATTAACATTATCACAATGTTAATAACTAAATGCCAGGCTTTATTCATAGTTCACCAGTTCTGCCAATAATGTCCTTTAGGTGTTCCAGCTTCCAATCCATTTGTGATGTTTCCTTTGCCTCTGGTCTATGACAGTCTCAGACTTTCCTTGATTTTTTGAGATCATTGGTCAAAGGTTTTATAGAATATACTTCAATGTGGGTCTTTCTTTGAGAAAATTAGTGATTATATTTAATATTATTAGATTGATATTATGTTTTTTGAGAAGAATACCACAGCAGTAAATTGATATCTCACATTGTATCTGGGAGTATATGATAGAATATGATGTATCAACTTGCTAATCTTGATCACATAATTAAGGCAGTATTTTCCAGGTTTCTCCATTGTAACTTTAAAAATTTTCTCTTTCCATACTAATTATTAACTTTTATTGCATGAACAATTACTATTTTTGGGCCATATGTTTGGATAGATTGAACTTTTCTGCAAATTATATCACATAAAATTAACATGTTTACTTTTCTAACAATTACCCAAATCAAAAGCAACTCAAGACTAAAGACACAAGGCTAGTATAACTGTCCTTCAGATTTTTGAAATCTACAAGTAAAAATATTCAAAGTACAGATACAGAATTTTTATTTACCTTTCTAAACATGATTAAAGAGAGAACACAATGACGACGTTTTCATGCTGACAACATTTTACTATATAAGATGTTTTTAGAATAGAACAGTTAAATTATAGGTTGGAGATAATGAATTGCATAAAAAGAATTAATTTTAATTTTATTGCACGATTTGTTTCAATCCAATGTGTAAATCACATGTAGCAATGGGATCCAGACTACTATCACTGTCCCTTTACAGTTGCGCCTCCCAGAAATAGAATCTGAGACAATGATTCTGATGAAGGTGACATAATCAAAAGTGTTTCCACGAGAAACAGATAAGGGATAAGGGAAATGGTATGGGAAAAGGAAGGAGGTGAAGAAAGTTTATCAAGCAAAATGGCATGGAGAGTCCCTCTCAATCATGCACAATAACTCCACAGAGTGGTGCCTGCCTCTCAGCACAAGGAAGCTGAAGCAGTTGTACTCCTAATGCAGTCCGCCAGGAATAAAGAAGTGTCCTGGGAGGAAGTAAACCCCAGACAGTCCTGGGCACTCTAGGCACACAGGCAAAGCGGCTTCCAGAAACCTGAGAGCAGTCCTCCTTCAAAGATATGCAGGTACTGGAAGTGAATGGAAGTGAGTGGGGTACACACACGTGATAAGGACACAGATGAGGCAGTGATGCCAACTGTTCTAGTTTGCTAATGCTGCAGAATGCAAAACACCAGAGATGGATAGGCTTTTATAAAACAGGGGTTTATTTCACTACACAGTTACAGTCTTAAGGCCACAAAGCGTCCAAGGTAACACCTCAGCAATCGGGTACCTTCACCGGAGGATGGCCAATGGCGTCCGGAAAACCTCTGCTAGCTAGGAAGGCAGCTGGCATCTGCTCCAAAGCTCTGGCCTCAAAATGGCTTTCTCCCAGGACGTTCCTCTCTCGCAAGCTTGCTCCTCTTCAAAACATCACTCACAGCTGCACTCAGTTCCCTCTCTTTGAGTCAGCTCATTTATATGGCTCCACTGATCAAGGCCCACCCTGAATGTGTGGGGCCACGCCTCCATGGGAACATCTCATCAGAATCATCACCCACAGCTGGGTGGGGCACATTCCAAGCAAATCTAACCAGCACCAAAACGTCTTCCCCACAAGACTACAAAGATAATGGCATTTGAGGGACACAATACATTCAAACTGGCACACCAACTGTCACACAAAGAGCTACCCATAACAATTTTTAGAAGCTAGTGCTGGGCCCATAGTTGTTGATCCAGGTTAAACAAAAGTTAAAGTATATTAGCTAAGATAATGTCAACATAGCCAAAAATTAGGTAGAGCAGAGAGTAACTAAAATTTTAGTGTGTAAATTTATAAAATATGGGTACAAAGAGGGAAAGCAGACATTTTCTATGTTTTTTTCCACTTTGTTTTTGAAGGCCATAATCAAGCTCCTAATCTACAGACCCCAAAGTAAACACTGTGCCTTTTCTAGGTAAGTGCAAAACAAAAATTAAAAGTTAATACTGTATTCAACTGATTCATTTTAAGGTGCTAATTTATTTGTTTCATTTTTAATCAAAAACAATTTTTAAATAGGTGAATTATATTTTACAGTTTGAAGCCAAGATATTTAGCCCACATCAAAGTTACAGTATATTCACTTGTTTTAAGAAGGAAGAAGGGATGATTCGGGCATCTGGCAGCTTGTGTGGAGGAGAGCACGCAAAGCTCATTAGACTGACTGTGTGTGAAGGGATGGGAGACATTTGGGTTAAAAAAGTGGGGAGACGAAAATCAGAAGAGAGATTTAGTGGTCAGAGAGAAGGGTAACACAGGGACACTTTGTCTACTTTGCAATTTTGATAAGGAAATAATAAAGAAGGAAGAAAAAATGTTAGAGAAAACCATGAAAGTCAATAAAAATTTTGAAATTTTTCTTGTAGATCGCTAGTCATCTGGTAATTGTTTAACCTAATTTCATTTTTATTTCTGTCAGTCACCATTTTTCATATATTTTGCATTGTGTCATATGACTTCATTTTCTTTTTTTCTCTTAGAAAACTACAGTCTTTCTTGTTTTTAAGGAAATGCTGCAGGAATAATGACACAGGGCTGATGTGTAACTAGTGTACACTGATATGCCTAGCAGCCATCTGTTTTGATTTGTCATGACCTGACTTTTACATGTTTTGAATATCACCCCAAATCAATACTTGCCAAGAAATTCTTGGCTTCTTACTTCTATATATATCTATTCCACACACAATTTGAATTTAGGCTAGGGACACTAACCATATAGAGTATTCAATACAACCAACCAGGCATGGTGATTAAACAAACACATGTTTCAGACAGATATGGCTCAAACTAAAATGGATAAATAGGGAATATTGGCTCATTAAATCCAAGGAGTATTGAATGGCCAAAATCTAGGCAGGAAAGGCATTCAGATATATGTCAGGTAAAACAAAAATGAAGGTTTGAAAGCTCTCAGATATCTATTTCCAGATCTCTCACTCCAGCTGTATTATTCTTTCCCATATTAGACTCATTTCCTCCTCTTAATGATGATACTCACCAATGACAACTCCCAAGACTCAGCCAAGGCTTTGACCACACAGAGAAACAAATGCTATTTCTTAACTCCACTTAAGTAATCCAATGGAAGGAGTCCCTTTGGACTGGCTTGCATCAGGTTCACACTGCTGGATACATCAGTTGTGACTGGAGGACTGAGGTCAAATTAGAGCAACCAGCACATCTAATTAGCACAAAAGCAGAAGCTAAAAGAGAGAATGGGTAGAAGGTGGTTGCAAATCTCAAAGGAAGTTTAGGGCATGGATTATAAGTGTTCACTGCTCAAGGGATCACAGGAAAAAGGCTTCAAACAGCTGCAGTGGCTACATTTTTAGTCATTCCGAATTATAGCTCTTTCTACTTTTTATTTTGTTTTGTTTTATTTTAAGTCAATGAAAGATATCCTATGAGGTTTTATGGTGAAATTTTAAAATGGTATTATGCTGCAAATCTACATTTATACTGTGTGACTGTATCTTAATTGTACATACGTATTTTATTATAGTCTATCATAATTTTATGAGTCAACATACATTCATATAATTCCATGTTTCTTAAGAAAGTGTTTTCAAGCTCTGTATTCAGAAGTGTTATATTAGTTTTGGCTACTGCATAATGGCAATAATCTTTAGAGTATTACCCAAGTTATTTGAGATTTAAAATATTACACAATCTAGAGAGAAGAGTTCTAAATTCTCATCATCTGGAGACACAGATGTTTGACTTCTTTGTTTGCTTTTTTTTGTGCAGTTAGAGTGTGAAACACTTAATCTTACTGACTAGATATTTTTTGAACAGTTTTAGTTCAACATCACTAAGAACTATTTGCAAAATCAGTCTGGTTGAAACACTCAACTATTGCAAATTATGTTGAACAAAATGACTCCAGGTGGTCTGCCATTTGTTACTAGTTCATCCTTAATAGTCAGTTTTACTACTTACCTAAATTATACAGCAATATGCAATTAAATTCTCTGTCATTTTTGGTTGTTATTGTTATTCTTTTGTGTTATTATTACCAGCCAACCACTTTATTAAAAATGCTGTCATAACAGAACTAAATTTGGGGGTGGGGTTATATTATTTAATTAAGGGTACCAACCATGGAAAATATGCAGGATTTAGAGCCATTTGCCTTGTACTCAAATACCAGTCCTGCTACTGATAACTTCTATGATCGTGGGCAAATTAATTAAAATCCTTGAGCATCAGCTTTCTTATTGGCAAAATTGATTTATAAGAAATACACACCTAGGATGATAGAAAATTTGAATGGCTCTCTGAAAGAGTTTAGTTAAAGGATGGGCATAATCAGATTTACATTTTAGGAACATTTCTCTGGCAGCAGTGAGGAGAAGGATTGGAGGGACAAAAGCCTGGAGTAAATGTATGAGAATTTAAAAGTATCTGAACAAAAACAACAAATGTGGGTTAGAATAGGATTGTCAGGGATCGACCACCTGAGATAGCATCTGTAGGGGTAGTTTTTAGTGTGGGGTGGAAATCAGTTGGGATCCAGACAACAGTATATTTTCAATTTCTCCAGACAATTACCAGCTCCAGCCAAGGTTATGAACTAGTGATCTACAGATTTGGTCATCCACTGAAGGTTGGATGTGATGGAGTGGTGGTTCTTAACTCATGACTGCAATTACAATCGATTGGTCAGCATTTAAGAAACATGTATGCCATAGCCTCATCCAGAAATGCTAAATCAGAATCTCTGATGAGGAGTTCTGGCATATTCTTTTTAAAATCTCTCTAGGTGATTCTAAAGTGCATCCCAGTTCGAGTACCCTTGAGAAAGAAGAAGACAGTCAGAAAAACCATGAGATTCTTGGAAAACCAGGTAAATTGAGATGCCGTTGACTGAGAAAGGGAGTATATGAGGAGAAACAGGTTTGGAATGTGGGGCAGAGAAGATGGTTTGTTGTTTGTGAATGTGTTGAACTTAAGATACCTAAGTAACCACCTGGTAATGATGTCTAGAAGAAAGTTAGGATCTCAGAAGGAAGGTGTGGGTTAAGAATGTATGCCAGTGTATAAGTGATAGTTGAAGCCATGGGCACAGCAAAGAAGAATATGTGGAAGGATGATAATAGGAAAACAAAGCCTGAGTAACACCAAAATAGGAGAGGGAAGGGGAAATGTACTCCATTATTTAGATGCTTATAGGAAGAGAGACTATCAGACACTTTGGTATATATACATTTTGTGGTATCTATACATTATATGGTGTGTGTGTGTGTGTATATATATATATATATATATATATATATATATATATATATATATATGTTATATATCTGCATCGATATTCAGTTATTTAATTCAGCCACTTGGATATAAAACTACACACCATGGAAAGTTAGCAATGCAAAAAGTAAAGTGGCCCCAGACCAAAAGCAGTTGAACTCTTGAACAGCATTGCAAAGTCTCCTGTTTTCCTAAATGAGGATCAATTTATTGTAAAACAAACAATTAAACATGTGGAGAAGGGACTCCATGAATATTTTCAGCATGACCAAAGCTATGACTCTCTATATTGTTCCTGAATTTATAACATTTTAAATTCCACAAATTAATTAACTTGCTTTGAGTAGTAAAAAAACAATAATTAAAACCTAATGTTTTTTCTATTGGGAAGCATATAAACATAGAGTAAAGAGGATTGGTTTTGTATTTTCCTTACCTGCACCTAGGGAAATAAAACAAAACTACATTTCACAGCCAAAATGTATTTTGGCAGAGCCTTTCAGGATCGTGAAGTGCGGACATTATTTTAGTCTCTGGAATTTAAATATGTAGTTTCACTAATTAGGAAACTATGACCTGAGTCATATAAAAATTCTCAAAATATGAGGATTAACTCACTCTGAGTAGTAACAATTGACCTTTGTCAATTAAACCTGCTTAGGGAGAAGTAGGATGTAGTAAAATTTATAATTAGTGTGTTTTAATTATGTTTTATTGTTTAAAAAAACAATTCATTTACTCTATATTGATTAAATTGTATTCTTGAAATAGACTTGGTAGAACCAACACTGTCAGTCTCATTTGTTGCTGAAAAATTGCCTATTGCAAATGGAAGGAGCTACAGGGTGACAGCATTGTCCTAATTTTTCTCTTCAGGGTATGTTTGGGAGTCTTTGCAAGTGGCTTCAGAAGAAAAGGGTTCTTAATCCCAACTCTGATTTCAAAGCTAAGTGTGACCTTGGGCAAATTATATAACCCATCCTCTGGAGAAGAGGGATGATAGTTATCAGATTTCTGTGAGAATTTTATGGTGTCAGGAGCTGAGCTGAGCTGCCAGTTATCAAAATTATCCAGTGAAGAACATAAGCCAAAATGAAAATAGAGGTCAATCCTTTAGTAATTGACTTAATGGCACAAATAAGAGGCTAACCCAAAGAAAGCACTAACACACCATGGACATGGGGGCCGTGTCTCTACCCAGGGAGCCCCGAAGAAAGGGATCCTGACACAAGGCCCAGGGGATGGAAATAAGGGGGCAGCTAGGAGTGGGAAAGTACTGAGCACCGAGACAGAGTGGAGAAAACTGTACTCAAGGCCTCTCCCTCCTTCCCTGATCTGCAGGTCTCAGAAGGGGTACTTGAGGAAGGCCTGGGCTTCCGAGTGCAGATGTGGGTAAGAGCTTGACTGGAGAGTGGGGCCTTCATCCCTGACTGCAACTCCCTTCAGAAATTGTAACGCACTGGCCATGCACCAAGCCTGTGTGGGGAGGGCACCTTTCCCCATAGTGCCCGCCAGGCAAGACCTTTGTAATTTCCTATCATTGTGCCAGGAACCAGACTCCTTAAATGGAATTATACGTGGAACATGCTGACCACAGAACTTTTCACATAGTAAATAATCAGTAAATGTTAGCTGTTATTGTTATCATTAGAAGCAGTATTATATGTTTCCTAAAAGCCTTAATTCTTTCATTTCCAGTAATAATGAATGTTAAGACCAATACATGGACTCTAAACTAACTTTATCAACATTTTCTAAGAGGATTTTTCACTGCAGAATTTAATGAAAGTGATGACTTGCTCTCCATGAACTCCTGAATGATCTTCAGTGCCTTGCACAAAGTCAATTCTGATGTCCCATTCTAGCCTCATGTTCTACCCTTCCATAGCACACTAAATTCTAGCCAAATTCAACACTTTGATTATTTCTCTTTTCTGACTGGCCACTGTGGTAGGCTGAATACTTGCCCCTCAAGATGATGTCTGGGTACCCAGAAACTGTGACTATGTTACCTTACATGGTAAAAGGGACATTGCAGATGTGATTAAGTTGACAGCTTCATCCCATGAGGACTGCCAGGTGAAGCCTTCATATGGTCAGGACTGAAATCACATATGGGATTTTGGCAAGAAGCCAGACTCCTCAATGAGCTAGTAAAACTTATTCATATTTTCATGTGCAAGAGTGTGGTGGGGCTAGGAGAAGAAAGAGAGCTAGGTCATTATCTTTGGCAATAAATAATGCCTAAATGTACATAGTAAAAAAAAGAAATATGAGTGTTATTTAGAAATTTGGAAATAAAGATCAAAGACTAGGATAAAGTCATTGTGAGGGGAAAAGGGAGTCTGAGGATTGCTGTTTGTCTTACATTAATATACCTTGTAAACTGGTTGGCTTTTTAAACTATATGCGTATATGATTTTAATAAGAAATAGACATAAAAAGAAAGTAAAATGCCATTTGTAAAAGTAAGAAAGAAACATAAACTATACAGGATTTAACCTAACCACAAATAAATAGACTATGGAGAAAAATGATAAGATCTACTTTAGGAAAAAGAAAGTGCTATAATAATGAAAAGAAACAGTTTTTATGCAAAAGGCAGCTCATCATCTCAAAAATGTCAAATTTCTACAACTGTGCCTGAAATTATTGCAATTCCAATCAATTAAATTAGGATATTTTGAAATTATAGCAGATCAGTTATAATATGAACATGAATAATATGAATTCATATTATGGCAACAAACTGGATAATGTAGAGGAAATGGACAATTTCCTGGAAACATATGAACAACCTAGACTGACCAGAGAAGAAATAGAAGACCTCAACCAACCCATCACAAGCAAAGAGATCCAATCAGTCATCAAAAATCTTCCCACAAATAAATGCCCAGGGCCAGATGGCTTCACAGGGGAATTCTACCAAACTTTCCAGAAAGAACTGACACCAATCTTACTCAAACTCTTTCAAAACATTGAAGAAAATGGAACACTACCTAACTCATTTTATGAAGCTAACATCAATCTAATACCAAAACCAGGCAAAGATGCTACAAAAAAAGGAAAACTACCGGCCAATCTCCCTAATGAATATAAATGCAAAAATCCTCAACAAAATACTTGCAAATTGAATCCAAAGACACATTAAAAAAATCATACACCATGACCAAGTGGGGTTCATTCCAGGCATGCAAGGATGGTTCAACATAAGAAAATCAATCAATGTATTACAACACATTAACAAGTCAAAAGGGAAAAATCAATTGATCATCTCAATAGATGCTGAAAAAGCATTTGACAAAATCCAACACCCGTTTTTGATAAAAACACTTCAAAAGGTAGGAATTGAAGGAAACTTCCTCAACATGATAAAGAGCATATATGAAAAACCCACAGACAGCATAGTACTCAATGGTGAGAGACTGAAAGCATTCCCTCTAAGATCAGGAACAAGACAAGGATGCCCGCTGTCACCACTGTTATTCAACATTGTGCTGGAAGTGCTAGCCAGGGCAATCCGGCAAGACAAAGAAATAAAAGGAATCCAAATTGGAAAAGAAGAAGTAAAACTGTCATTGTTTGCAGATGATATGATCTTATATCTAGAAAACCCTGAGAAATCGACGATACAGCTACTAGAGCTAATAAACAAATTTAGCAAAGTAGCGGGATACAAGGTTAATGCACATAAGTCAGTAATGTTTCTATATGCTAGAAATGAACAAACTGAAGAGACACTCAAGAAAAAGATACCATTTTCAATAGCAACTAAAAAAATCAAGTACCTAGGAATAAACTTAACCAAAGATGTAAAAGACCTATACAAAGAAAACTGCATAACTCTACTAAAAGAAATAGAAGGGGACCTTAAAAGATGGAAAAATATTCTATGTTCATGGATAGGAAGACTAAATGTCATTAAGATGTCAATTCTACCCAAACTCATCTACAGATTCAATGCAATCCCAATCAAAATTCTAACAACCTACTTTGCAGACTTGGAAAAGCTAGTTATCAAATTTATTTGGAAAGGGAAGATGCCTCGAATTGCTAAAGACACTCTAAAAAAGAAAAACGAAGTGGGAGGACTTACACTCCCTGACTTTGAAGCTTATTATAAAGCCACAGTTGCCAAAACAGCATGGTACTGGCACAAAGATAGACATATAGATCAATGGAATCGAATTGAGAATTCGGAAACAGACCCTCAGATCTATGGCCGACTGATCTTTGATAAGGCCCCCAAAGTCACTGAACTGAGTCATAATGGTCTTTTCAACATATGGGGCTGGGAGAGTTGGATATCCATATCCAAACGAATGAAAGAGGACCCCTACCTCACACCCTACACAAAAATTAACTCAAAATGGACCAAAGATCTCAATATAAAAGAAAGTACCATAAAACTCCTAGAAGATAATGTAGGAAAACATCTTCAAGACCTTGTATTAGGCGGCCACTTCCTAGACTTTACACCCAAAGCACAAGCAACAAAAGAGAAAATAGATAAATGGGAACTCCTCAAGCTTAGAAGTTTTTGCACCTCAAAGGAATTTCTCAAAAAGGTAAAGAGGCAGCCAACTCAATGGGAAAAAATTTTTGGAAACCATGTATCTGACAAAAGACTGATATCTTGCATATATAAAGAAATCCTACAACTCAATGACAATAGTACAGTCGGCCCAATTATAAAATGGGCAAAAGATATGAAAAGACAGTTCTCTGAAGAGGAAATACAAAGGGCCAAGAAACACATGAAAAAATGTTCAGCTTCACTAGCTATTAGAGAGATGCAAATTAAGACACAATGAGATACCATCTCACACCGGTTAGAATGGCTGCCATTAATCAAACAGGAAACTACAAATGCTGGAGGGGATGTGGAGAAATTGGAACTCTTATTCATTGTTGGTGGGACTGTATAATGGTTCAGCCACTCTGGAAGTCAGTCTGGCAGTTCCTTAGAAAACTAGATATAGAGTTACCATTCAATCCAGCGATTGCACTTCTCGGTATATACCCGGAAGATCAGAAAGCAGTGACACGAACAGATATCTGCACGCCAATGTTCATAGCAGCATTATTCACAATTGCCAAGAGATGGAAACAACCCAAATGTCCTTCAAGAGATGAGTGGATAAATAAAATGTGGTATATACACACGATGGAATACTACGTGGCAGTAAGAAGGAACGATCTCATGAAACATATGACAACATGGATGAACCTTGAAGACATAATGCTGAGCGAAATAAGCCAGGCACAAAAAGAGAAATATTATATGCTACCACTAATGTGAACTTTGAAAAATGTAAAACAAATGGTTTATAATGTAGAATGTAGGGGAACTAGCAATAGAGAGCAATTAAGGAAGGGGGAACAATAATCCAAGAAGAACAGATAAGCTATTTAACGTTCTGGGGATGCCCAGGAATGACTATGGTCTGTTAATTTCTGATGGATATAGTAGGAACAAGTTCACAGAAATGTTGCTATATTAGGTAACTTTCTTGGGGTAAAGTAGGAACATGTTGGAAGTTAAGCAGTTCTTAGGTTAGTTGTCTTTTTCTTACTCCCTTGTTATGGTCTCTTCGAAATGTTCTTTTATTGTATGTTTCTTTTCTTTTTAACTTTTTTTTCATACAGTTGATTTAAAAAAGAAGGGAAAGTTAAAAAAAAAAAAAAAGAAAAGGAAAAAAAAAAGATGTAGTGCCCCCTTGAGGAGCCTGTGGAGAATGCAGGGGTATTCGCCTACCCCACCTCCATGGTTGCTAACATGACCACAGACATAGGGGACTGGTGGTTTGATGGGTTGAGCCCTCTACCACAGGTTTTACCCTTGGGAAGACGGTTGCTGCAAAGGAGAGGCTATGCCTCCCTATGGTTGTGCCTAAGAGCCTCCTCCCGAATGCCTCTTTGTTGCTCAGATGTGGCCCTGTCTCTCTAGCTAAGCCAACTTGAAAGGTGAAATCACTGCCTTCCCCCCTACGTGGGATCAGACACCCAGGGGAGTGAATCTCCCTGGCAACGTGGAATAGGACTCCCGGGGAGGAATGTAGACCTGGCATCGTGGGACGGAGAACATCTTCTTGACCAAAAGGGGGATGTGAAAGGAAATGAAATAAGCTTCAGTGGCAGAGAGATTCCAAAAGGAGCCTAGAGGTCACTCTGTGGGCACTCTTATGCACACTTTAGACAACCCTTTTTAGGTTCTAAAGAATTGGGGTAGCTGGTGGTGGATACCTGAAACTATCAAACTACAACCCAGAACCCATGAATCTCGAAGACAGTTGTATAAAAATGTAGCTTATGAGGGGTGACAATGGGATTGGGAAAGCCATAAGGACCACACTCCAGTTTGTCTAGTTTATGGATGGATGAGTAGAAAAATAGGGGAAGGAAACAAACAGACAAAGGTACCCAGTGTTCTTTTTTACTTCAATTGCTCTTTTTCACTCTAATTATTATTCTTGTTATTTTTGTGTGTGTGCTAATGAAGGTGTCAGGGATTGATTTGGGTGATGAATGTACCACTATGTAATGGTACTGTAAACAATCGAAAGTACGATTTGTTTTGTATGACCGCGTGGTATGTGAATATATCTCAATAAAATGAAGATTAAAAAAAATATGAATTCATATTAATGCTTAAATTGTACAGAGTTTCTTTTTGGGTTGATGGGAAAGTTCTGGTAATGGATGGTGGTGATGGCAGCATAACATTGTGAATGTAATTAATAGCAGTGAATTATATATTTGAATGTGGGTGAAAGGAAATTTTAGGTTGTATGTATGCTACTGGAATAAAAATTAAAACAAAAAAATATTAGGATGGTACAATATAAACAGTAAACCCTAATGGAAACCATGGATGATAGTTAATACAATTATAAAAATGTCCGTTCATCAATTGTAACAAATGTGCCCCACTAATGCAAGGTTAATAAGAGGGTAGTATATAGCAACTCTGTATTTGATGCCTGATTTTTCTGTAAACCTACAACTTCACTAGTTAAAAAAAAATTGCAAAATGAGATAAAGCAAATTTGAAAGGGAATGGCAAAGAGATGACTCACCCTTTAAGAAATCAAGTACTACTGTATTTCCTTTATATTAAAAAGAACATCAATGGAAAAGTTGGGCACAATCAAATAGGGTCTTTCTGTATTCTAACTAATAATGTTGTACCAGTGCTAATGCGCAGTTCTTGATAATTGTACTGTGGTTTAATCTTATAACATTGGCAAAAGTTAGAAAGAGGGATAATGTTAAGGACTGTCAAGAATTTCAAGAAATGAAAAACCTTTTGTATTATTGCTGGTGCAAGTATAACAGTAGCCTTTCTGAGAGCAATTTGGCAGCATTTAATGACATAATGCATACCCTAAGACCCAGCAGTCCTTCATTTCAATAAATACCCAAGAGGAAAATCTTTGAAAGGACCACAAAGATCTACATATGCAAGCATTCATTGCATGTTTTGGAGTCAAAACAATAAGTGACAACCTAATTTACACCAGAGGAATGCATAAATAAAAATGTTTTATAAGCACACAATGGAACACTATGCAGCAACAGAAGTAATATAATTATATTGACATATATAAACATAAATAGATCTCAAATATAAAATATTGAGCTGTAAGAGAAAGAAACAGAATGAAAATGATAGCACAATATTTTAATTACATCTAAATATAAATGTGGAGAATATGGATCAATTAACAAAGTATATAACTAAATAAATACATAAAAATTAAATAAAAGGAAATTGATTAAAAACACTCAAATGTATGCCTCAGTGAGACTGGGAATGTAACTGAGGATGGTTGATGAAAAATAATATCACCAAACTATGGAAGGGTCCTATGTGGAGCTGACAGACTGTCATGAACTGAGATATCTCAATTTGCTTTGAGGCTGTGGGTAAAAATGAATTAATAAAAAAGTAATAATTAGCAAAATATTCCTATTGAGCAGTTAAACACATACATCTACTAGGTGTTATCCACACCAGATATAACTAACAAAGTAAATTTCTAGGTGGTTTTGCCTTCCTTACAAGTAGTTGCCTTTTACTGGAGTCTGAGAGAATTTTTAAAAATATTTCAAAAACTGAGAGGCAGGTATCATGAAATATTACAGAGAACAGCTTACAGTAAAACAGAAAAGTTTTAGATAAATTCATAGGAGGAAATGGGGTAATTACATGAAGAGAATTTATAAATGTAATTGAGATGAACAGCAAGTTGTAAGAATTAAGACCTGCATAAGGAATAAGGAGAGTTGACAAGAGGAAGGTGCCTTTATAGGGATATGAAAACTTGAATATAATTTACTCTAAATCATAAACTGATTTATCCATCTAGGATTGTTTTAGTATTGGCCTGAGAGAGCATTGGCAATTGACTCCTCAAAATCTGTTCTCTAAACTTACACAGAGAAAAGCCTTCAGAAGCAAAAAGGATTCACAGGAGCTGAGAAAGAGAGAGCGCCATTGAAACCAGAACCCAGGAGAGAAAGACCAGCAGATATTGCCATGTGCCTTCCCATGTGAAAGAGGAATCAGGAGAGAAGGGCCAGCAGATATCACCATGTGCCTTCCCATGTGACAGAGGAACCACTGAAGCTAGCAGCCTTTCCTCAGAGAAGGTATCTTCTTGATGCCTTGATTTGGACATTTTCTTGGACTTGGAACAGTAAATTTTTAACCTAATAAATCCCCATTGAAAAAGCCAACCCATTTCTGATGTATTGCATTCTGGCAGTTTTGGCAAACAGAAGCAGATTTTGGTACCGGAGAAGTTGGGTGCTGCACAATGCAAATGCCAAAATGTTGTAATGGGTTTATAGATGGAAAAGGTAAGAATCTGGAAGAAATGTGAGATGTTTGATAGAAGAGGCCTAGATTGGTTTGAAGAGATTGTTGGTAGAAATGTGGTTGCTAAAGGTATTTCCAATGAGCCTTTAGACAGAAATGATACATGGGCCATTGCAAACTGGAGGAAAGGTGATCCCTTGTCTTAATGCGGCATACAATTTGGCAAGATCGAGTCCTGCAAACTATCACTGTATGCCAAACCCCAACCAAGAGTATTCCTGAAGACCCTTAGGGAGTGCAAGTGCACTGGGCTCTAAGTCTCTATAAAAGTTTTTCTTAAATTTATTTTTTCAGAAACCTAAGGCTTCCAGATTTATCCTATGCCAGATAAGCCCTGAAACCCAGAGGTAGCAGTCTCACCAACGATCATAAACCAGTTTCGTGCCTCTACCCCATAAGGTCAACACCACTTTGTAGCAAGAAGAAGTTAAAATGGTCATTGCCTAGATATCCCAGAAGAATAAAAGAAAGATCAAATGAGACAGAGGAAGTATAACTGAGCAATTTGATTTAACAAATGACTGCAAATGCTGAGTCATTATATAGATATTTATTTTTTGTGTCTAATGTTTCAGAATAGCCAGAAGGAAATACCCAAAGTTGTTGAGCTGTAATCCAGTAGCCTTGATCTTTGACAGTGATTGTAGAACTATATAGCAAATTTTTAAATAGTCAGTTGCCCATATTTGTTTTAATCCACTTTTGGATGTTTTGTTCTGTTCCACTGATTTATATATTTATCTCGGACAGTACTACATGTCTTATTTAACCTACCTCTACTTTAAGACTAAAAACTGGGTTGATTGCAATACTAGTGATCAGTAAGCAAGAGGGTTAAGAGTCTGGGATGTTTAGGGTCTTTTTTTTCTTTTTATTTCCTTTACTTGAGTAATGCAAATGTTCTAAAAATAATCATAGTTATGAATATACAGGTGTGATGATACTGTGAACCACTAATTTTGCACTTTGGATTGACTGTATGGTGTGTAAATATATCTCAATAAAATTACATTAAAAAAGAACAACAAAACCTGTTCTCTTTCTGTAGTTCTCTAAATACTTTTTCACATATTTTCATCAAAGCAATAGAAATTTGACCTCAAAACTCCCAAAACACACCCCCCCCCCCCCAAAATACACAAAACAGTGTTTTAAAAACTATTTTTAATGTCAAACTCACTTTCACAATCTCTTGAAAGGGAGACTAACTTTCCTTCCAAATATAAGGCCAATTCTCTTTTCTTAAGTGATATCTCCTGTGCCAGGCTGTGTTATCAACTTTTGTGGTCTTCTAATGCCTATGTTTAATAGCTCTTCTTTCCATTTATTCTCTAATTTTGACTATATTCATCAACTGTTGTTGGAGTTCTCTCATTATGTATTCAGTGTTTTTTATTCCAAATATATAGAGTCAAACATTTTCATCAAAATTGTTGTTTTCCCTTTTTTTTTTTTAAGATATAAAATTCACTATTATTCTCCAATCTTGTCTTTCAAGAAATATAAATTGTTATAATTTTAGGACCTATGCTTTCTAAAATTATTTTTAATCGAATGTATAGAATTTACCATACATTTAATCTAGAGAATCCATTCATTAGCAGTTGTCTGTAAAATATTATTTGCTTTGGAATTTCAATCTAAGATGTCCATTTCCATATCTTGGATGGTATTTTATATATTGTATGCTAGTACAAGCAAATAGAAGTAATTGGGTATTAATAATGCATCTTTATATTGACAGGGATACCATGACAATTTCTCCTGATTTTACCCTGGCTGATGTGGAACTATTTATCATTGCTATTACTTTTCTTTATACTTCTAAGCTTTTGATATATTTTTCCTTGATCTAAATATAAATTGCAAAAATCTTAATTGTCATTTTGTCAAATGGTCTAATTCTGTTGTTCATATGGCTATCTGGTATATCAGTAAACTTAACATTATTATAAATTTATGCCATATAATATTTCCACCTTGAGTCTGTGATCTTGCTTTTCAGATCGCGTTGGCAGCATTTGATGATTATTCTGGTTATATTCCTAGTTAGGATTTGAAAAAAATGATTATCATTCCTCTTTACGACTGTTGAAATATGACTTCTATCTCTTATCTGAGTCCATTAATCCTGTTTTTTTTTCCATTGTTTAAGATGGTTTGAATTTTAAAATATTTTGTCTGTTGTCTTGATCCACATTCTAAAAGTGAATGTTTTTCTTCCCAATTAATGAAAATGAGAATTTGTTTAAAGAAAATTTATTGTTACACTATTGAGAAATAGAAAATAGAAAAATGATTATTGAAATTGTGTCTGAAGATATATACATTTCAACTTCAGAATTATAGTGTTTTAAGAGAAATTAAATTTGGAACACAATGGTTAAGTAAGAGCCCTGTCACTTTAGACACCCAAAAGTAATCGAATTTAAAGCTGAGGATTTTATAAAAGTAGTTTTAGAAGAGATTTTGTTTGAAAATGCCTATTCAAATACTCTAATTCCAATACTCCTAAAGTGTAGGAAAACTTAAATATCTATATGTGGAGTATTTAGATAGTCATATTGAAATCGTTACAAAACAGGCAAAGCTTTGCTTTTAAATACCAGAAGTGAGTATCAATGGGAGATTGTATCAGAAATGCAATCATTGCTGGAAAATTTGGGTGGATAAGGAGTGGTTTGGGATTGAGACGATTTACTAGAAATGTTGACCGGAGAGGGTTGACATGGGAAGTATGGATAATTGTGACATATGGTTCCTTGCAAGGAAGTGGCTGAGCTAATTATATATGCTTAACTCTTTATCAGCAGTCTCTTTGAACCCCTTCGGATGTCTTCACGGACCCCAGGGCTATAGTTCCTGACCCTCAGTATGAGAAACATTGAATGCAAACAAGCAGAGGTTGCTCAGAGATATGTTATTTCTGAACTACAAAATGGCTTACAAAGTTAAAAATAGAAATTCTGAATACATGTGTCAACACTTACATGAATGAAAACACTTAGCCTCCACTTATAAACCCAACTTTCCTACTTAAAGGAGACAGAGAAACACAATCATGGTAAGGTCAAGCCATTGCCAAAGGAGTCCTGGACAGATCTCCTCTTACACAAGCTATTTTTACTTAAACAAAACAGCAAAAAAAGTGGCCCTTACCCCTCCTTAACATAGACTTACATGGAGTCTGCACTAATCATAATTTTATTCAAAAATAAGTCCAAAATTTCATTTTGAATTTAATTGTCCGATATGACAAAAACCTGTCTTCTTTTACTCTGAATGTGATAATGACAATGCTAAATAATAAAAATGAAGATTTATGGAGAAGAGGGGTGATTTTTCCAATTTTGCTAAAATCTTCCACCAAAAATATTTTTTCTTATCATTACAAAGAACTTCCCACTAGAACAACAATTTCCAATAAAGTTGTAGTTAAATATAAAGATGCCAAATGTATTTGGGAAAGAATGGAAGGTTTTAAATGGCCTATTAGTTAAATGATGATGATGATAATTCTGAACATTTTAAATATGAAACCATATTTAATCAAATTAAATTGAAAAATAAGATGAAATACAAGAAGTATTATGAAGTTTTTCTGAGATAATTATCTGTATATTAGGGATTACCTTTTTCTTATTTTATCTTTTTGCATGATTTATCTAATTATAATACAACCAAATTACATAAAGACCCATGCTGACTAAAATGTGTTTGTAGAGCCCTCTGGTGTGCTAGTTTATAAAATGAGCTGGAAAACCTGGATTACTTTATTTCAGTAATTCATTTGCTAATTTATTGGATATATATTTATTGAATAAGCTTAGATGAGGCCTTAAAAGGTATTGTATGAAAAGAGCTGTAATTTTGGTAAAGATAATTACAAAGAGAGTTTAACCAACTTCACACCCCCTTCTGAATCCAGAATAAAGAAATATATTTACTCAGTCCTTTTTAATAGATCAAGTAACCATTTTATTTAAAAAATTTAAAAAAAATGTACTAAATTATCACATCAAAACTTTTACATACAATTTATTTTATCCTTTAAAATAATCACCTTGGAAGACTATATCCTTATTCTATCATTGATATGATTTCTAATAATAGTCTGTGATAGAATATTCTATAACAGAGGCTTCCTTAAATATACTAAATGAGTGATTATTTCAAAGGCTTACTCCAATCCTCAACTCATTTGTGTCACCAATGAACAATGTCCTTTCACTTTTCTTAATACAACAAATGATAATTCATCTCCTAGTTCCTGTTCACTTCCTCAGGTGAATAAGAATATGTAGTTCAAAAATTAGATCAGAATTGGTATTGTAAAATGGTTCCAGGATCCATTTAAAATTATTGCTTAATCTCAAATCCTAGTAGTCACTGCTTTATAGGTAGCAGTTAGGACAGAGAGGTGGTTGTGGAGACATAAAAGCAAGTTAGTGTTGTTTCTATATTCGTTCCTTTCTAACCCATTTGTTTATTCATTCAAACAACAAGCATTTACTATATGCTAACATTATGCCAAGAATTGCATTTTTTTCTGGAGAGAGAAAAATTAAGAAGTTAAAACCACTGTTCACTCTCCATGGAGCTACCCCCACTAGAAGTTCAGGGACTGGTGAGGGACTTACCTGTCTTTCTAAATGTTAGTTCTTTAAGACCAAAGGTCTCTATGAACTCAGCTTGCAAATTGCTATTGCTCAACACCCACTTCAAATCTTACTTTCTCTATAAGGCCCTTTTTGATTATCTAGATACCGAATGCTAATAATTCTCCCTTTCTCCCACAAAACCAAGACACTTCATTTGCAACTCTTATTTGAGTTACTTTCTTGCATTATAATTATTTTTTAAGTCGGAATTCTTTCTTGACATATCCATCACTCTGTATGTTGAATGAACTAATTATTTGTATAAATATACAAATAAATGTTAGAAAATTGTAGTCCAATAAAGGTTGTTAAAATAAAATGTGTGGACACAAAACTTGTGGAATTACCTAAACATAAATCATAGGTATGAAGACATGGTGCAAAGTAAATTGCAGTAAGAGTGTACTATTTGTGTAGGGTGACCATGTAATTTATCACTAAACCAGGATAATTTTGAGAGTGAAATAGGGAGCCATAAATAATTATGCTGGAATAGAAGCATGTATAGGAACTCATCAATGAAAATTCAAATACAGAGTCGCTATACGTTTGGAAAACTAAATATACAGTGGTTGAAGTGGAAATGATATTTCTAAGCAAAGTTTTAGATAAATCTAGCAACAAAATAGTCTTATTAACCTTACTTCACTCTATTGATTCTATCATTGAGAAAATTCTACCTGGGTCTCTCTTGTCTACAATAGCATTTTGTTCTTGTGAACAATCAGTCCACAGTTTAACTCATCAAAAATTATATGCAAACAAACCAACCAACAAAATTAAGGATATATCCACATCTAGCCTTTTGAGCCAAGTAAATATGCTAATTTGAATGGGTGCTCATACATCGTGAACTATATTCTAATCTATACCCTGATTGTTTTTCAGGATTTTTGTTTAGTAGACTTCTGGCATAATGTGTATTGAATGGAAAAAAAATCTCGCTTTTTTTTTTTATCTTCAAGAATTCCAAAACACAGCTACAGAAAGATCTTTCAGTTCTCTGAACAGCTCCCTAAGATTACCATATGAACACGTTATCTCTAGCATGGAACACAGATACTGCACTCAGTGGAGTTGCATGCACCAGCCCCTAGTCCAGTACACACCACTGTATTCGGGGTGTGACTCAGAGTTGCATAAAAGCCATCTCCAAAGTCTCAGTGGCTGAGAGATTCCAAATAGAGCAGAGAGGTCACTCTGGTGGACATTCTTATGCACTATATAGATAATTCTTTTTAGGTTTTAATGAGTTGGAATAGCCAGTAGTAAATACCTGAAACTATCAAACTACCACCCAGTTGCCTTGACTCTTTTTTTTAATTCATTTTTTTGAGATATATTCACATCCCATGGAGTCATACAAAACAAAGTGTATATTCAGTTGTTCACAGTACCACCACATAGTTGTGCATTCATCACCAAAATCAATCCCTGACACCTTCGTTACCACACACACAAAAATAACAAGAATAAAAATTAAAGTGCAAAAGAGCAATTAAAGTAAAAAAGAAAACTGGGCACCTTTTTGTTTGTTTGTTTGTTTGTTTGTTTGTTTCCTCCCCCCATTTTTCTACTCATCCATCCATAAACTAGACAAAGGAGAGTGTGGTCCATATGGCTTTCCCAATCACAGTGTCACCCCTCATAAGCTACATTTTTATACAATCGTCTTCAAGATTCATGGGTTCTGGGTATTTACTGCTAGCTACTCCAATTCACTAGAACCTAAAAAGGGTTGTCTATATTGTGCATAAGAGTGCCCACCAGAGTGACCTCTCGGCTCCTTTTGGAATCTCTCTGCCACTGAAGCTTATTTCATTTCCTTTCACATCCCCCTTTTGGTCAAGAAGATGTTCTCCATCCCACAATGCTGGGTCTAGATTCCCCTCTGGGAGTCATATTCCATGTTGTCAGGGAGATTCACTCCCCTGGGTTTAGATCCCACGTAGGGGGGAGGGCAAGTTAGTAGCCTTGACTCTTGAAGATGATTGTATAACAGTGTAGCTTACAAAGGGTGGCAGCGTGATTGTGAAAACCTTGTGGATCACACTCCCCTTTATCCAGTGTATGGACGGATGAGTAGAAAAATGGGGGCCAAAAAACTAAAGGAAAAATAGGGTAGGGGGCAATTTGGGTGTTCTTTTTTACTCTTATTTTTTTATTCTTATTTCACTTTTTCTGGTACAAGGAAAATGTTCAAAAAAAATAGATCGGGGTGATGAATGAACAACTATGTGATGGTAATGTGAACAATTGATTGTAGACTTTGGATGTTTGTACTGTGTGTGAAAAAATCTTAATTAAAAAAACACTCTCCACCCATTTTGCCGTATTCTCTCCTGAAGTAATTAGCCACTTGTATTTTAAGCTACCACCTATATATATGCTGATGACCCTGAGCCTTGTCTTGAAAAGTTTTGCCTATATTTCTTAGAAATATATGGTGACTATCTGAAGCAAATGTTGAACAGGATTTTATACTTTTTCACATTTTTTATTATGAAATATAACATATATAGAAGAGTGATGACTATCAAAGTAATATTTAACAAGTAGTTAGAGAGCAAATTTCAAAGAATGTTATGGGTTACAGTTCCACAATTTCAGTTATTGCTTTATTGTGCAATATAACATATACAGAAAGGTGATAATTTTCAAAGTATGATTTAACAAGTAGTCACATAGATAATTTCAAAGAATGTTATGAGTTACAGTTCCACAGTTTCAGTTATTTCCTCATTGTGAAATATAACATATATACAGAAAGGTGATAATTATCAAAGTACAATTTAATGAGTAGCTATAGAGCAAATTTAACAGAATGTTATGGGCTACAGTTCCACCATTTCTGTTACTTCCTTCTAGCTATTCTGATACCCTAGTATCTATCTGTCTGTTATCTATCTATCTATCTATCTATCTAAAGATTCAGTATTTGTAATTCTTTGTTGAATCCTGTCTTGTCTGTTGCTATCCCTTCCTCTCGTTTAACCACTTTCTTGATCTTTAGGAATAGCTAGTGATGCCTAGGGATGTCAGTAATCATTCTCTAACTTGTTCATATTAAACAAGGGGTATCAACATTATGGGGAAGGGGAATGCATCTGGTTGATGTTGCCTCTGGGTTTTGGTACTTACCTGGCATAGGAACACTCTGGGGGATATACATTTCTGAAAAGCAAACTTAGTGAGTGAAATTATATATAGTCTCAGATAGGGACCTAATTATTTTGGGACTACTGTTGGTTAGGGCATGGCATACTGTGGCCATTTGGGATATCTGGCTTGAGCGTGCATAAGGCCACATGTGAGCAACAAAAGAGGTTCTCTGGAGGTGCCCCATAGGCATAATTATAAGTAGGCTTAGCCTCCCTATTACAGCCATAAGTTTCACATGAGCAAGACTTAAAATCAAGTGCTTGACTTATTAAGCAGGGGGTTCATAATTTCACATAGAGTAAATTCTGTCCCAGATAACCAATAAGTGTCTCACATTAATTTCACAATGTTGTGCAATAATCATCACTCTCAATTTTAAACAATTATCATAACACAAGACACCCCAAAGCTCTTATCATCTCCAATTTATTCATCCCTAGTGTTAGTGTAGTACTGGTAAAGTATTCCTATTAAAGATAGTCTGTAATATGCAATGGGCAATTTTCCCCATATACCACTCTGTTGTTAACTCTTTGTACCAGTGTCATACCTTAGAAGTATATCATGCAAACACTTATTTTAATACTTGTAGTGCAACTATGTGGGACACATTCCTTTCTTTAAACAACTCCTTTCAATCATGTTCTCCTTCACTGAATCTCTGATTTTTATAATCCCATTAATGAACAATTCTCACCTCCATCCATTCCCATACTTTTAAGTTCACCCTCATTAGCATATCTAAACATATTAGGTTATCATTTCCCCTCCACTAGCTTCTGTCTATCTGTAGGTCCCCTATATTCTACGTTATAAGACACTGATTTTACATTGTTCAGGTAGTTCATAGTAGTGTTAACATACACTAACTCTCCTTTTGTGTCTGACTTATTTCACTCAGTGTTATGTCTTCAACATTCATCCTTGTTGTTATGTGTTTCAGGACCTTGTTCCTGCTTACTGATGCTTAACATTCCATCATATGTATATACCGCATTTTGTTTATCCACTCATCTGTTGAAAGACATTTGATTGTTTCTAAATCTTGGCAATTGTGAACAATGCCACTATGAGCATTTGTGTGCAAATGCCTGTTTGAAGGCATTTGAGAAGTGAAATTGCCATATCATAGAGTAACACGATATATAGATATATAGTTTTCTGAGTAAACACCAAACTGACTTCCACAGCAGCTGTGCCATTATACATTCCTAACAGCAATGAATAAGAGTTCCAATTTCTCCACATCCTCTCCAGAATTTGTAATTTCCTGTTTGTTTAATGGCAGCCATTATTATTGGTGTGAGATGATATCTCATTGTGGTTTTGATTTGCATTTCCCTAATAGCTAGTGAAGATGATCATTCTTTCATGTGCTTTTTAGTCAATTGTATTTCCTCTTTGGAAAAATGTCTTTTCATATTTTTTGCCCATTTTATAATTGGGCTCTAAATACTACTGTCATTGAGTTGTAGGATTTCTTTATATATGCTAGATATCAGTCTCTTATCAGATACATGGTTTCCAAATATTTTCTCCCATTAAGTTGGCTGCCTCTTTACCTTTTTGACAAAGTCCTTTGAGGTACAGAAGCTTTTGATTTTGAGGAGTTCCATTTATCTATTTTTTCTTTCATTGTTTGTGCTTTGGGTGTAAGGTCTAAGAAGACACCTTCTAATAATAGGTTCTGAAGATGTTTCCCTATGTTATCTTCTAGGAGCTTTATCGTACTATCTCTTATATTGAGGTCTTCGATTCACTTTGAGTTAAGTTTTCTATAGGGTGTGAGGTAGGGATCATTTTTCATTCTTTTGGATATGGATATCAAGTTCTTCCAGCCCTTTTGTTGAAGAGGCTGTTCTGTCCCAGTGAAGTAGACTTGGGGGCCTTATCAAAAATCAGTTGACTATAGATCTGGGGGTCTATTTCCAAACTCTTGATTCAATTCCATTGATTAATATGTCTGTCTTTGTGCCAGTACCATGAAGTTTTGACTACTGTGGCTTTATAGTAGATTTCAAAGTCAGGCAGTGTAAATCCTCCCACTTCATTCACCATTTTTAGAATGCTTTTGTCAATCTGAGGCCTCTTTCCTTTCCAAATGAGTTTGATAACTAGCTTTTCCAAGTTTGCAAAATAGGTTGTTTTTGCATTGAATCTATAGATCAGTTTGTGTAGAATTGACATCTTAATGAATTTTAGCCTTCCTATCCATGAACACAGAATATCTTTCCACCATTTTAGGTCTTTTTAAAATTTCTTTAGTAATGTTTTGTAATTTTTAAGGGTCTTTTACATCCTTGGTTCAGTTTATTCCTAGATACTGTATTTTTTTAATTGCTATTGCAAACGGAATTTTTTTCCTGAGTTTCTCTTCAGTTAGGCCATTTCTGGTGTATAGGAACATTACTGAGTTTTGAATATTAATCTTGTATCCCACCACTTTGTTGAATTTGTTTATTAGCTCAAGTAGCTTTGTTATCAGTTTCTCAAGATTTTCCAAATATACAATCATATCATCTGCAAATAATGAGTTTTAATTCTTCCTTTCCAATTTGGGTGCCTTTATTTCTTTGTCTTGCCAGATTGCTCTGACTAGAACTTCTAAAACAGTGTTGAATAATAGTGGTGACAGCAGGCATCCTTGTTCCATTCCTGATCTTAGGGGGAAGACTTTCAGTCTCTCACCATTGAGTAGTATGCTTACTATGGGTTTTACATATATGCCCTTTATAATATTGAAGTAATTTTATTAAAAAAGGATGAATTTTGTTGAATCCCTTTTTAGCATTAATTGAGATGATCATTTGGTTTTTCCCTTTTGATTTGTTAATGTATTGTATTACGTTGATTGTTTTTCTTAGGTTGAACCACCCTTGCATGCTTGGAATGAAGCCCTCTTGGTCACGGTGTATGATTTTTTTAAAATGTGTCTTTGCATTCAGTTTGCAAGTATTCTGTTGAGATTTTTTGCATCTATATTCACTAGGGTGATTGGTCTGTAGTTTTCCTTTCTTGTAATATCTTTATATGTGTTATTACAATGATGTTAGCATCATAAAATGAGACAGGTAGTGTTCCTTTTTATTCAATTTTTTGAAAGACTTTGAGCAGGAATGGTGTCAGTTTTCCTTGGAAAGTTTGTTAAAATTCCCCTGTAAAGTCATCTGGCCCTGGGCTTTTGTTTGTAGGAAGCTTTTAGATGACTGTTTGGATCTCTTTAATTGTAATTGGTTTCTTGAGGTCTTCTATTTCTTCTTAGGTCAATCTAGACTATTCATGTATTTCAAGGAGATTATCCATTTCCTCTAAATTGTCTAGTTTATTGGTGTACAGATGTTCATAGTATCCTCTTATGATTTTTTAAATTTCTTTGGGATCCACAGTAAAGCCTCTGCTCTTATTTGTGATTTTTTTTTTTTTTATTTGGGACTTCTCTCTTTTTGGCTTTGTCAATCTACCTAGAGGTTTGTCAGTCTTGTTGATCTCCTCAAAAACCAACTTTTGGTTTTATTTATTCTCTCTATTGTTTTTTTTTTTTTTTTCTTTCCTCCATGTCACTGATTTCTGCTTTAATCCTTGTTATTTCTTTTCTTCTGTTTGGTTTAGGGTTAGTTTGCTGATCATTCTCTAGCTTCTTCAGTTGTTCAGTTAACTCTTTGATTTTAGCTCTTTCTTCTTTTTTAAAATATGCATTTAGTGCTATAAATTTCTCCCTCAGCACTGCCTTTCATGCATCCCATAGGTTTTGATATGTTGTGTTCTCATTTTCATTTGTCTCTAGATACTTACTGATTTATCTTACAATTTCTTCTCTGGCCCACTGGTTGTTTAGGAATAACATTCACATTCAATGTTATCACTGTGAAGGCAGTTCTTGAATCAACAATCTTATCCTTTGGTTTTTATTTATTGGATCTCTTCCTCCCCTCTCTTTTATTTTTTTCCTTCAAGTTACTCTTAATAATATTCTTCAGTTCTGTGCCCTTCTCCAGACCTCTCTGCCCTTTCTTTTCTCTCAGCTGGTAGAGCTATCTTTAGCATTTCTTTCAGGGCAGGTCTCTTGTTAACAAATTCTCTCAGTTTGTCCATGAAAATTTTAAACTCTCCCTCAATTTTGACAGTGAGCTTTGCTGGATAAAGAATTTTTGGCTGGCAATTTTTCTCTTTCAGAAACTTAAATATGCCATACTACCACCACCTTCTCAACTCCATGGTGCCTGCTAAGTAGTCAGTACTTAGTCTTATGTGGGTTCCCTTGTATGTGGTGAATTGTGTCTCTTTTGTTTCTTTCAGGAGTTTCTCCTTCTCTTCATCATTTGATAATCTGATCAGTATATGCCTTGGAGTGGGTTTATTTGAATTTATTCTATTTGGAGTTCATGTGCTCTTTAATTTGCATATCGATGTCATTTAGAAGGGTTGGGAAGTTTTCCCCAACTACGTCTTCAGATACTCTTCATAGCCCTTTACTCTTCTCCTTCTAGTATACCAGTGATTCTTATATTTGTGTACTTCATGTTGTTCATCATTTCCCTGAGATCCATTTCAATTTTTTTTTTTTTCACTGTTTGTTCTTCTGTGCATTCACATTCAATTGCTCTGGCTTCTAGTTCACTTATACTTTCTTCTGCCTCTTCAAATCTGCTGTTGTGTGTCTCTAGTATATTTTTTAATTTGATCAACAGTATTTTTATTTCCGTAAGATCTGCTATTTTTTTATTTACTCTTTCAAATTCTTCCTTATGCTCTTCTGGAGTCTTCTTAATGTCCCTTTGTCCTTATCCAACTCACTGAAGTTGTTTTGGAGATTTGTGTGTACATCTTTGATTAATTGTTCCAAGTTCTGTGTCTTCTCTGGCTTTTTAATTTGGCCATTTGGTTTGCCCATATCTTCTTGTTTCTTCATGTGCCTTATAATTTTCTGTTGGCCTTGTGGCATTTGCTTATCTTGATAAGGTTATTTTGGGATATGCAAGATTATTTGAACATTTATCTATAATTTGGCTGAGCTACAGCTTGCTGGAGCTCACTTTCCCTGACTTCCCAGCAGATGGTGTTCTAGCCACCTCTTACCATCAAGCCAGCTCTCCCCCAACTTTGCCTGTGCACTGGGCAATGTGGAAACCAGGTGAAATCCAATCAATGCACCTGTTCTCCATGTGCACTGGGAACTGCGAGCCCTGCGGTTGTGGGTGGGTCCTGCACTGATAAGTAGGGAGTTGGCTCCAGGGCACAGTGTGTCTGGCAGTTTCTGGAGCTCTGATTGGACAATTCTGGGGCTGTGGGGTTGCATGTTTCACCCTCCAGCTCAAATGTACCACAATCCCTCTCCACCTTGTGCCCATGAGTCTCTGAGGTCAGAGAGGGGCTCCCAGTGCTTCTGTGTGGCACCCCAGCCTGCTGCCATCTCCTGCCTGCCCACACCACAGGCTTCCATAGAGGAAGAATAAATGTGATCACCACAAGTCTGCTAAATGCCAAGTTCCCTCATGGGAGCTCCGGCCATGGGGCTGTGAAGGGTTATCTCCCCAGCCAACTGCTGAAAAGGGTTATGGGGTGTGGAAAGCTGCTTTCTCCTGCAGTTTATGGCTGGCTCCAGCCACCAGTCCACATCAGCAGTCCTGGCCAAACACACTCACCGTGTCCCATCAGGTGCAGACTTTCTGCCTCTCCATCCAAGTCCCTACTTTGTGTTCTAGAGTTCCCTGTCTGACCAGTCACAGCCTGGAACTGCTGTTCTGGGCATTTTCTATCTTTTATCTAGTGTTTTACATGGAGGAGAAGTTTTCCCTGCCTCTCCTAATCCACCATCTCCCTGGAATCTTCAGGATTTGATATTTGATATTTGATATTTAAACTTATCTTCATTCCTCCAAATCTGTTTAATGCATTTTTCTCCCTTATTTCCTGTTTTGGTTAATGGCATCAGAAGAAACATACAATTGTTCCTGAAAATTTTCATCATCAAGTTTCTGATTGTGCTACAAATTCTGGCTTTTCTAGCCCCTACTCATGTCTGAACTACTTCAGTCCCCATACTGAATATAGGAAATTGTGTAAATTACTTAACATAGCATACAAAGTCTTTCACAATGGAAACTTTGTATTCATCCATACTTTATTTTCTGTGTTTTCACTACAAACAATTTTATGATTATAATGCTATCATATTGTTAATCTATTACTCATTTATATGATCTCAAGTGAGTTAAAACATTTTTTTTATATGCTTTCTGAAACATTTGGATTTTCTTTTCCAGTAACTATTTCCATGACCCTTTTAATTTTATTATTGGGTTGCTTTACTTCCTTCTTTTAAAAGTTCTGTTCATCATGAAATCTTACCTTTCTGTCAACTGTACCTCATACATATTTTTCCAAATCTATTGGGTGTCTATTAATTTTATTTATAGGATATCTTTCCATGAAGTTTTTTTATATGCTCCACCATGTCATCCTTTAAATTAATAGCATCTGCATATGAGTCTTGGTTAAGAAGTTCTCCTCTTTTCTTAGATTGTAATTTCTCTATGTTCTAGTTTGCTAATGCTGCTGGAATGCAAAACACCAGAGATGGATTGGCTTTTATAAAAGGGGGTTTATTTGGTTACACAGTTACAGTCTTAAGGCCATAAAGTGTTCAAGGCAACACATCAGCAATTGGGTACCTTCACTGGAGGATGGCCAATGGTGTCCGGAAAACTTCTGTTAGCTGGGGAGGCACATGGCTGGTGTCTGCTCCAAAGTTCTGGTTTCAAAATGGTTTTCTCCCAGGACATTCCTCTCTAGGCTGCAGTTCCTCAAAAAATGTCACTCTTAGTTGCACTTGGGATATTTGTCCTCTCTCGGCTTCTCTGGAGCAAGAGTCTGCTTTCAACGGCCATTTTCAAACTTTCTCTCATCTGCGGCTCCTGTGCTTTCTTCAAAGTGTCCCTCTTGGCTGTAGCTCCTCTTCAAAACATCACTCACAGCTGCACTGAGTTCCCTCTGTGCATCAGTTCATTTATATGGCTCCAGTGACTCAACTTAGACCCACCCTGAATGGGCAGAGCAATACCACCATGGAAATTATCAAATCAGAGTCATCACCCACAACTGGGTGGGGCACAGGTCCACAGAAACACTCAAAGAATTACAATCTAATCAACGCTGATAACGTCTGCCCACACAAGATTACATCAAAGATAATGGCATTTGGGGGAAACAATATATTCAAACTGGCACACTCTATAATTTCCTTATGGGATATCCATGGCTTTATTTATTTATTTATTTTTATTGCTTAACTATTTAATCCATCTGAATTCCTCCCTCTTTTTGGTAAGATGTGCTTCCAATTTATTTTACTTTTTTCAAAATGGTAACAGGTACTAAGGTATGCTATCTCCATGCATTACATCATCTGTCCTTTCTCTGACTAAATTGAAATATCACCTTTGTCATTTGTGAAATTCTTATATAAACTGGGGTCTATTTTCTGAATTTTTCTATTCTGTTCCATTTACCTATTTGTCTTTTTCTATATCAATATAGTATAAGATTTGATTTCCAGTAGCTTTATACTATGTTTTATAATTCAAGTTCCTGTAACTATTCTTTATTATTATTATTATTATTATTATTATTATTATTATTATTATCATTAGAGTTATTGTGGGTTTACAGAACACTCTTGCATAAAATACATGATTCCCATTTACAATCCTACCACCAATAACTGCATTAGTGTGTATTATTTGTTACAATTAATGACAGCACATTTTATAATTGTACTATTAATTAGTTTGAACTCAGGGTTCACTGTTTGAGCAGTGTAGTTCCACAGATATTTTTAACATTTTTATTATGTTATCATATATTCAATCTAACATTTCCTATTTTAATCATTCTCAGATATTTATTCAGTTCTGTTAATTGCATTCACAATGTTGTGTTTCTATCACCACCATCCATTACCAAAACATTTCCATCATTCCAAATAAGAACCCTGTATACATTTTAAGCCTTAACTTCCCAATCCCTATCCCCACCCTGTTCCCTGGTAACCTATATTCTAGATTCTAACTCTATGAGTTTGCTTATTCTAATTGTTTCAAATCAGTAAGATTATACAATATTTGTCCTTTTGTATCTGGCTTATTTCACTCAACCTGATGTCTTCAAGGTTCATCCATGTTATATAAATCAGGACTTCATTCCTTTTTAGAGCTGAATAATATTCCATTGTGTGCATATAACACATTTTATTTATCCATTCATCAGTTGATGGCAACTTGTGTTACTTCCATCTTTTGGCAATTGTGAATAATGCTGATGTGAACACCAGTGTGCAACAATATGTTTGAGCTCCTGCTTTCAAGTCTTTTGGTTATATACCTAGCAGTGGGATTGCCTGGTCATATGGTAGGTCTATTTTTAGCTTTCTGAAGAACTGCCAGACTGTCTTCCAGAGTGACCTCACCATTTTCCATTGCCACAAGCAATGAATGTTTCTATTTCTTAGCATCCTCTCTAACACTTGCTATTTTTAGTTTTTTTAATAACAGCCATTCTAATGGGGGCAAAAATGGTATCTAATGGGTGTGAAATGGTGGTTTTGATTTACCTTCCCTGACGGCTAATAATGTTGAGCATCTTCTCATGTGCTTTCTGGCCATTTGTGTATGTTCTTTGGAGAACTGTCTGTTCAAGTCTTTTGCCCATTTTAAGTTAGGTTGTTTATCTTTTTGCTGTTAGGTTGAAAGATTTCTTTATATTTTCTGTATATTAATTGTTTATTGGATACATGGTTTCCACATATTTTCTCCATTGTGCAGTTGTTGTTTTACTTTCATGATATAGTTCTTTGAAGAACAAAAGTCTTTAATTTTTATGAGGTCCCATTTATCTATTTTTCATTTTGTTACTTGTGCTTGGGGTGTAAAGCCTAAGAAACCATTGCTTCCCTATGCTTTCATCTAGGAGTATTATAGTTGTAGCTCTCATATTAAGGTGCTTGATCCATTTTGAGTTGACTTTTGTATATGGTATATGGTAGGGGTCCTCCTTCTTCTTTTTTACAAATGGAGATCAGTTTTCCCAGCACCATTTGTTGGAAAGACTATTCTTTCCCAATTGAGTAGCTTTTGCTACCTTGTCAAAAATCAGTTGACAAAAAAAAAAAAAAATCAGTTTGCCCAAAATGTAAGGGCTGACTTCTGAGCTTTCAATTCTATTCCATTGGTTTATAAGCCCATCCTTGTGATAGTACAATGCTGTTTTGATTACTGTGCCTTTATAATAAGTTTTAAAATTGTGAACTGTGAGTCCTGCAACTTCTTTTTTCAAGGTGGCTTTAGCTATTTAGGGCCTGTTCTAGTTTGCTAATGCTGCTGATATGCAAAATACCTGAAATGGATTGGCTTTGGTAAAGGGGGCTTATTTGGCTACACATTTACAGTTCTACAGCTTCCATTCTTTCACCATTAAGTAGGATGTTAGCTGTGTCCAAACTAAGGTATCAACAAGAGGATACCTTCACTGAAGAAAGGCCAGTGGTGTCCAGAATACCTCTGTCAGCTGGGAAGGCAAGGGGCTGGTGTTTGCTTGTCCTGGTTTGTGTTTTACCTCCTCTCTCAGCCCCTGTGAATCCTTAGCTTAGCATCTTCAACTGTCCTTTTTTGTGCAACTCCAAACATCTCTGAGCATCTTTGTCAGCTCCCAAGCATCTCTCCAAAAGTCTCTGTCATCTGCTCTCCAAAATGTCACTCTCAGCTGCTCTGAGCTCCTTCTGTCTGTGAGCTCCTTTATAGGACCCCAGGGATCTAATTTAGACCCATCCTGAATGGGCAAGGTAATGCTTCCATAGAAATAGTTTAATCAAAGATATCACATACAGTTAAGTGTGTCACATCTCCATGGAAACACTCAATCAAAATGTTCCTCCCAACAAAATTGGATTAAAAGAACATGGCAGCATTTCTTTACCCCTTTCTTTCAGCTAAGTTAGTAGCCAGCTCTGGGCTTCCCTGCTCCAAGGAAGTGGGGTCCTGATGGGGGCCTGATGGCAGCTCCCAGAGACAGTGCTCTGCCTTTTCTCCCTCCTCTCTGCACCTTTGCATCTGATTTTCTCCCAAAGCAGCTTTCAGGTTCCCACACACCCGAGAATTTCTGCTGCTCCCAAACACCCAATGCTACACTGTCCACAGCTGCCCTCCCTTCTTCCCGGAGACCCTTTCTCCATCTTCCCATTCAAGACTTCATGTTTCTGTGCTTAAAACTAAAGTCACCTATTTCTTTGGAAACTGTCCTGAAAAGCTTGCACAGCCCCCAAATGCTGTGCAACCTGTTTCCACAAGCATTTTTTGAGCACCTATGTGTGCCAGGCACAGTTCTAGGGGACTGGAACACAGCCATGGACAAGACAGACCCAGTCCCTGCCCTCTAGGAGCTGACATGCTGGTTTGGAAAACAAAATACTCAAGGAAACAAATGAGGAAACAGACTCCAACACCCGGGTCTTCCCACCACCTCAGGCCATGGAGAAGGCTGGAACCTGGGTTGAGGTGGTAGGGACTTCTGATATTTATTGAGTTCCTATTTTGTGTTGGGCCTGTTCTGGGCACTGGAGGCTGTGGAACAAAATGAGTTGTCTCTGCACTGTGCTAACTTTCTGGAACAAGGGCCCCTCGTGGTTTCTGTGCCATGGGTCCCTTTGGTGTCTGCGGAAGCCTATGGACCCCTTCTCAGAATAACATTTTTAAATCCATAAAGTAAAATTTATAAGATGCAAAGGAAACCAATTATATTAAAATGCAGTTATCAAAAAAAAAAAAAAAAAAAAAAAGAGTATGGCATTGTGGGGGATAGAATAGATCCAAACCAGTATAGGGCCCCTTGCCTTTCTATAAAAATTTGATGATTAGCTTTTCATTTCTGCCAAGGTTGTTGGAGTTTTTATTGGGATTGCATTGAATCTATAAATTGCTTGGGTATTATTGACATCTTAACAATAGTTATTCTTCCGATCCATGAACCTAGAAAGTCCTTCCACTTATTTACATCTTCTTCAATTGCTTTTAGCAACATCTTATAGTTTTCTGTGTACAGGTCCTTTATATCCTTGGTTAGATTTATTCCTAGATATTTGATTCTTTTAGTTGTTACTGTGAATGGAATTTTTTTTCCTTGATTTTTCCTTCCAATTGTCCATTTCTTGTGTATATAATCACTAACGCACGTATCTATTTCCACTGCAATGGTCTTTCCTTGAGGATATTGTATACTGTTATGATCATGTGTACTTATCTTTAGGGCTCCTGGGGAATGATCTTTATACTCTTAATGTCAGGAAGCAGAAGAATTAGGAATGTGAATGCAGGCTAAATTCCTTGCCTTATTTTAGGAAGGAGTCAAAAGTTCTTATGTATATATCTTAATTTGATTCTGTTTGGAGATATATGTTTAGGTAACATTTTGAGAAATGTAAAAGTAATATTTTAAAATGTAGTAAAAACAGGATGGATCCCTTTCACTGGAAGGATCCCTGTCACTATTACTCTACAATAGTAAAGTAAATACAATACACGTAGCAGAGGGAAAAAAACACATAACAAATAGAAAGCAAGCAAATGAAAAGCAATATAAAAAAGATAACCTACAAAACTATTTGTATCAGTTATTATATAAATGGGTTACACTCTTTTTATTAATAAACAAGATCTTTCATGAGGGTTGGATGTGCTGCTGGGGTGTTGGAGATGTTCTATTTGTTATCCTAACTAGTGACTATATGGAAGTTCATTTGAGCTCTATACTTATGATTTGAGAATTGTATTTATTTTCTGTATCTACTTTAATAAAGCTTTTTTTAAAGTCAATTTTATGCAACATACAGAAGACACATCTTAATACAAATTACATTTTAAAAAATAAACATTTGGATGAATATTTGCCTGGGAAAAGAAAGAGGAAAATAGGGTTGGCTATGTTAATATTAGAAAATAAGAATTCAAGAGAAAAGTTATCAAAACAGGAGGATTTCATAAAAGATACAATTTGCAAAAAATAAATATTAAACATGCACAGTGGTAGTATTAAAATACATGAAACAAAATTTATTAGACATATAAGGAAGAATTGAATAAAATGATTATCATGGGGGCCTTTCACATACTGCAAAAAATACCTTACGGTCCTCAAAACAAAACAAGAGCTATGTAGACTAGTCAGTGGAATAGAAAGCTAGGAATGAATAAAATAAGCTTAAATGAGTAATCCCACCATTTGGAAAATGTGAAAACTCTATAATGGTGGAGCAGGAAGTTTTATAGCTCACTCCCTCCACAAGGATTATGAATGAGCTAGAAAAATAGTTTGGAATTAACTAGGTAGTAACCTTGAAACCAGATTGGGCATTCAGAACAATCACAGGATTGCCAGAGGAGGTGAAAATCTGCTTCTGTAAGTAAACAGAGATATGTGAGGGTCCAGTGCCATTGCTAGCTTGGTTTCATCCCTTTCAGGAATAGCATCTTTTATCCACACACCAGCATCTACCAGGAAATAAAGAACAAGTGCACAATTTCTGGGATTGGTTTTCTTTCTTTCTCTTTTTATTTTTATTTTTTAATTTTTTGTTCTGTTAGATCCCTAAGGGACCAGGGCAGATGCTGGCCTCAGTGTTGGCTTCAGTAGCAGCAGCTTCCACTTTCCCACAAGCATCTAACGAGACTAGGAGAGACAGTGCAAATAGTCATGGCCTAGGATTCAATATTGAGCAACAAAAGGAAACAATAGACAAATCTGACTTCATCAAAATTTAAAACTTATGCATCAAAGGACACTATCACTAATATGAAAAGACAACCTACAGAATGGGGGAAAATAATTGCAAACCATATGTTGTACAAGGGCTTAAATACAGAATGTATCAAGAATTTTTACAATGCAACAACAAAAGACAACTCAATTAACAAATGAGCAAAGGACTTGACCTGACCAGATATTTTTCCAAGGAGGATGAATAAATAGCCAATAAGCATATGAAAAGATGCTCAACATCATTAGCCATTATGGAAATGTGAATTAAAATTACAAGATAACATTTCATACCCCAAATAATGGCATGATATATATATATATATATCATATATATATATATATTATATTATATATATGATAGTGAGCGTTGGAGAGGATGTGTGGAAATTGGAAGACTAGTATAATATTGCCAGGAATATAAAATGGTGCAGCTGCTGTGAAAATCAAAATAGTAGTTACTCAAAAAGTTAAATATAAAGTTATTATACAACCCAACAATTCCACTCTTAGGTATAAATCCAAAGGAAGTAAAAACATAGTCTCAAACAGATACTTGTACACCAATGTGCAGCATTATTCACAGCAGTCAGAATGCTTAGGTAACATTTTGAGAAATGTAAAAGTAATATTTTAAAATGTAATAAAAACAGGTTGATATACCATGACCATTCATCTGTTGATGGTGCTCCCTGTGAGATCTGCCTGAGGTTTGAATTATCCTTTTCATGCCCAATTCTGTTCTGCTTATTCCCTCATATTTCTTTTTCTTACAAGCCCTAACTCAATAAATCATTTGCACATAAAACACACCTCAAGCCTTGCTTCTAGGAAACCCAAACTGAAACAGATATAAAACAAAACACCATGACTGGATCTCAACTATGATGGCATTATTGTAATTAAATAATTATTCTATTTATAATAGAAAGTGTTAGGACATATATTAATAGATTAAGGTAAAAAGATAATCTCCAAAACTGAAGAAGATGCCTTCTATAATATGTAAGATAAATCAAGCATGTGTTCCATCTTAATCCAGCAGTCCTCTGATACAGAACAGTGAAATACTAAAGATGTTTCCATTAGAAAAACTGCTATCACTATTATTATAACTTAATACATTCATTGAAGTCCTGGGGAAAAAAACAAATGAATAAAATAGAAGTATGGAATAAAACTACTGGAAATGATTAAAGCAAATTTCTCTTGTGTTGATAATCCAATAGAGTGTATTTAAGAAAATAAATCACAAAATTAGCAAATGCAATAAAATGTCCAGATACATGAAGAAAAGATTAAAAAAATAGATTTCTAAAACACAGAAATGACTAGTTTGAACAATAATGGAAGAATGTATCTTACAGTCATGACAATATTTTTATAGGGGAAGTCATAAAAAATTGTGTTTTTTTTACATTTTAAAGACTACATGAGCAAAACTGCAAAAAGGTATTGAAGGGCATAAAACTACTTCATTAAATACAGAGATGAGTTATGCTAAATATGGAGACAAAGTATTGTGAGAAAAAAGGTACGTATTTTTCTAAATCAATCATTTCATAATAAAAGCAAATAATTTCATTATTATTTTATTTTATTTGGGGATAATATGGTGCAATTCCAAACTTCATCCAAAAGGATCAATAGAATTTTTCTTCTGTAAATAACACAATGCTTTGGGACTTTTTTTTAAATCATATATTGTTTATTCATGTATTAAAATATAATTTGAAGTAACAGTTAAAGAAGTGTAGTTTTGTATAAAAGAAAACCAGAGGGAAGAAAATGAAAAAAAAAAAAATCAAGGAAGAGGAAGAGAGAGGAAGGAAGGAAACAAGCAAGGGAAAAAGGGAAGGAAGGGTGGAGGGAGGGAGGAGGGAGAGCAGGAAGAAAAATGGCCCTTAAATCCTAGTTCTCGGAAAGTTGAAGGTGATAATGAAGGCATCACAAATGAATGGAGAAGAGATGTCTTGACAATTAGGGACAAGCAAAACTGGGGAGTCTTATACTGGCGAGTTTCAAACTTGTCTCATAATATTAGACAGTAAAATATATTTAGGCTGAGTAACATACAGAAAGCTAGAAAAATAAATAAGAGAATATGTCATCGCTTGTGAATAAAATGATTTTGAACCATATATCAAAGAAAAAATCACAAAGAAAAATGTGATTGATAACATGGAAAACAAAGCAAAATGTTTTACAAGGCACACAACTTACACAGACCGATAATTAATGCAATTAGAATAATTAAAAATGTATTTTAACTCTAATGTACCAAAATAAAAATATTCACAGCTAATAACTACTGTGAAAATATGTAGTATATTCAAAGAAGCAGCAAAAATGTTGACTAAATGTATGTCAATTTATACATAGCATTTGAAAGCAAAACAATTAAAATATTGAATGTAATCATTAAAATATGAAATTCATTAAAGTTGCAGTAATTTTGGCACTCTCATACCCTGATTCTGTTTGCACAATAACTGCAAATTTTCTGAAAATAAATTTGGCTATTTTTTAAAAATTCTTTTAAAATTATATGTAAAATTTGACTCAGTTATCTTTCTTATATAAATACATGTTCATAAAATAAACAAATATAGGAACGAAGATTTAGAGAAAAAATTCACATATTAGTTATATATATTTTATGAAATAATTGAAATAATTGTAAATGTTTAAAAATATGGGTTGGGTGTATGTCACTCTGACGTAATCTTTACTATTAGGTTTAAATATTCTTAATACAGAGTTTGTCTAAAGGGAATACAAAAGTATAAATAAACAGGTAGAGACCTAGATAGATGTAGGTATATAATGAAATACAAATTGGGGATTGTATATAGTTTCCACACAGAAAAAAGACTGAAATTACAGCCATATGATTACTAACATTGGTGAACATTGGCTGATACTTATTTTCTTCTTTACATATTTCTTTATTTCCTTTACATATTTCTTTATTCCCCAACTTCACAACAGTAAGTATAAATTACTTTAAAGATGAGAAAATATATATTAAGAATATTTAAAGAAAATATTTAGGTTATCATAATCATTTCTTAATTATACCTTTCCAAATTATTAACTTTTCTTTTAATTACAAGTAATGCCAGAGTATATTTTAATTAAAAGTTATAGAGCTAAATGTTTTAATTTTTCCATAAATTGCCATAATTATCTTGAGGCATAAATTAATAGATGGTACATAAAGTGAATCTAACAAATCTTACATGCATCACCAACCTGAAGCACATATCCTGACACAAATCCTATGGCAATGTTGGAAGAAATTGTGCAAATATATTATTCAAACTGAACATTCAATGCAGGCATCAAAACAATGTGAAGATTAATACAACTTTTATCGCAAAAAAAAAAAACAACCCTCATTTTCTGAGCCAAAATTTGCTCTTAGAAATTCTAGCCTTTGTGCATTGTGGGTGCAAATGATATATTTATTTGTTCAACTACATGGCATCCTTTGGAATATTCTTTCTTCTTATATAACCACTAGAAATTCATAGTTCCTTCAGGAGTTCCCCTTTAGTGATGATTTTCAGAAACCAGAAGCCTCATCTCTTTCTGACACCCAGATTTTATTAAAAGAAAGAGATAATAAGAAAAATTCGTTTTGACCAAAAATATTGATTTGGGGTATAACTGTTTCCAATATAGGTAAAACAAAATAAAACATAATGAACAGATATTTCTCACTATTTAGAATACCTTCTTGGAATTAGAAAGTCCCCGTATCATCATTCTTAACACTGATTCTAATTGATATCAATAAAAGTTGAAATGCCAGTTAAAACAAATTCATATTTATGTAAAGCTAAATTAACATATATTGTTATTAGTAGATTACAAAAGTAAAAATAACTATAACTGAGACAAAGCTTTACAATTTAGAAAGTTTTCTCCCATATATAATTACATTTGATTTCTATAATAAACCTGTGATGTGGAATTTTATTCCCATTAGAGAGATATTTATTAGTGCATAATATTCAGTATATGATTTATTATACATACATATTAAAACAGTATTCACATAACCTACATTTTGCTTAGCAATTGTATTTAATCATCACATTCAACAAAACTAAAAACTGTGTCACACTTAAATAGAAATCCCAATTCTTAATTTGCCAAATGTTTGCACAGTAAGTGAAAGAATTTGAGAAAATAACAAAATTGCCTACATAGACACATCTGCATTCTGATCAGCATGCAGAAATCTGTGAAATTGGGCTAACTTCCACCAAAACAACATTTTGTAAATGGAAATAGAGAGTGCACAGAAGGATCCGATGTTAAATAGTTTCACGAGTGTCTAACAAAAAAAGAAATCAAATGGTAAGGAAAAAGTCAAGGCAACAGATATTTCAGATTACATCCTTAGCTATAATATGTAGTTTATAGGATTAAACAAAAACTCTTAAACCATTTTTCTTTAATATTCCAGACATGTGCCTTCTTCACCCACCATATACTCAAAACTTCTAGTTTTTGAAGATTTAGATCCAAATCTTGAACACAACTTGATTTAATACTAATATTTCTGTTCTTAACGTATATCTGAGTTTATTTTGACTGGTATGGTAAAGACTCCCAATCTTGTCTAGGATTCTTAGAGATTACTGCTGTAAAATTCAGTTGAAATAGTAACATTTCACCAAAAAATATATCTTTATACTAGATATAAGGGTAATGTGGTAGAGTGAGGGTAATCTATGTAGCTTCCAAATTTAGCTTTTAGGATTGATTATGGATCACATGAAAATTGATATTGCTCTAGCATTGATTGGGATCAACTATATAAATCAACATGGCTGATATTTGACTAAATGCATCTTTGGCTAAAAAGACTTTGACAATTAACTTTACCTTCATTATGATCACAAATTAAAAACCTCATAAAGAAGACTATCTCTACCAAGGAAACAGGAAAGCAGTTCCATGGAGTTTTTCATTGTAACATTGAAGACTCTTTTTAAAAACCTAGTGTATTTATTACTTTTCTAAAATACTTCTAAGGTGTTTGTACCTTGCAATATTATGCCATAACATTCTAGGTAAATTTTTGGAGAAGGCAAGCATTTGAAATCCAAATAAATTTGATAAAAATTATAAAAATTGTTTATGGTTTTAGTGAAAAAAATGATGTATTTACTTGAAAATGAGCTGATTGGGTGATTATATAATTGTGTTCAGGACAAAATAGAATTCAACCTAGCTGTACTTAAAAGAAATGAATAATCTTTTCATTTGCTGAAAAGATGAAAGTAAATGATTACTGCTGTAGGCATCTGAATATCCAGGGAACAGCCGTTAAATTACAAAGGAAATTAAAATGGATCAGAAAAGGAAAAAATTCTGAAAGGAGAAAATTCTATACACTTTACCCGATTGACAGCAAATCCATGTTTCAAATCCCTTTCATTAGTACTGAAAATAAATACCCAATCAATACTCATATTATATACATATATATATATATATATATATATATATATATATATATATATTCAACATCTATATGGATCCCACATATTTCATTACAATCATATTAATATTTATTGATATTATTCATTGGTTGCTATATCATTTAGTTAATATGTTATTTTGACATATTAATAATCTAGGTAGATTACTCTGCTAAACCAGTTCCTTGACTCTGTTATGCCTCTGAACTTATATTCTTTCTTTATCAAATGTTGTCTAATTATACATTTCAATTGAACTCAGAAAGTCAATCTTGCAGAAATTATTTTTACATCTAGACAGCGAGTTTTCATTGCAAAGAGTAATAAGGACCAGATCATTTTAACTTAAAATATTGGATCACCCTGCTATAAAGCCCAAGATAATTTGGTTTGCTATGAGTATTAGTCAGGGTTCTCAGGGGAAACAGAACCATTGGGAGATACCTGTAAATACTGTGAGATTTTATAAGAATTGTCTCAAATGACTGTGGGGATGGGCAAGTCCAAATTCCATACGGCGGGCTATAGACTGGGAACCCCAATGAAGGTTTCAATCAATTCCCCAGGAGAAGCTGAATGGCTAAAGTAGATATGGAAATTCTCTCTTTTGACTGCTGAAATTATCACTTCTCCTTTAAAAGCCTTCAACAGATTGGATAAAATTCTCTGATTGTTGAAGGCAATCTCCTCAGTTGATTGTAGATGTCATCAGCCATAAAGGCAATCAATCTACTTACTGATGAGCTAAGTCCACAAAATGTCCTTACAGTAAAAATCAGGCCAGTGCTTGGTTGACCAAACAACTGGACACAAATACCTGGTTCAATACATGAACTTAACCGTCACAGTCTACCTCTAGTCAACTTGGCACCATACACATCTCCTTAAATCATACTTAATTTCTAGATAAAAACAATAGCAGTCATATTTCCACCTAACAATGCTCAACTGTCCTGCGTACAACTGGAAATGCACTAACTCTCCCCAGAATAGGGTGCAAGCCCTTGGGTATTATTCACTTTTAATGTTGATATCCTAGAACTTAAGTACTATGGCATGAAGTTAATACAGCTTATGCCATATGATAAGGGGGTAAGAGAGGGAAAAAGATTTGCTTTATTTACATATACACACATACTCATGACAAAACAAGGAAGATATATTCTTATCATCACAGTCCTTGTTTCTTAACTGGTCACATGTTCATAGCTCATATTCATAACTACCTTTTTCCACTATTCCATATTTCCTTTACCCTCAGCAAACACCTCATCTGGCTTTGTTTCTTTGCCTTGTGGGGTGACCCAAACCATCATTCCTAAAATTCCTGGGCCATTGGTAGTCCTGCCTAGATTGGGTTGCTGTAATTTTCCATTAACTTTAATCACAGGGCATGGTAGTACTAAGAGATGTCCTAGGGGATCTCCTGTATTCCAGGCAAACTCTTCTTTACCTCCATTGTGTTGCTGCAGTCCTATTTTCCCTTGATAGTCAGGATCAATCAATCAGTACAGTACTTCCTTTCCTTACCTGTTGATTCAGAGGCATGAGGAGCCAAAAATGGTCAGGAGGCAGTCTTAATTTCCAGTTCAGTGGAATCATTATTTTGTCTCCTGGTGGAAGCACTCCTTCTTTTGGAAATAAGACTTTGACACCAGCAAAGCTTAAGGTTGCAAGGACAGGAAACACAATTTTTTCTAGTGGATTACAAGGGGTAATAGCACTCCCATTTCCACCCATTGATTCCAGGACCTGCAAATCCTAGCTATAGGTGAAATAGCACCACAGGGTGGGTGCTGATTTACAGCATACACAGCCTCCTGGAGAACACTGCCCCAGCCCTGCAAGGTATTGCCAGTTAGTTGGTGCCATAACTGAGCCTTCTAAAGTCCATTCCACCATTCCATCAATTCAGCTGCTTCATAATTATGGGGAACACGGTACGACCAGAGAATTCCATTAGCATGTGCCCGTTTCTGTGCTTCATTTGCAGTGAAGTGGGTCCTCTGATCAGAAGCAATGCTGTGTGGAATTCCATTATGGTGGATAAGGCATTCTGTAAGTCCACAGATGGAAGTTTTGGCAGAAGCATTGTGTAGGGATGGCAAACCCATATCCGGAGTATGTGTCTATTCCAGTTAGAACAAATTGCTGCCCCTTCCATGATGGAAGTGGTCCAGTGTAATCAACCTGCCACCGGGTAGCAGGCTGATCACCTTGGGAAATGGTGCCATATCAAGGACTTAGTGTGGGTCCCTTTGCTGTCATATTGGGTACTCAGCAGTGGATGTGGCCAGGTTAGCTTTGGTGAGTGGAAGTCCATGTTGCTGAGCCCATGAATAACCCCCATCCCTACCACCATGACCATTTTGTTTGTGAACCTGTTGAATAGGAGTGGCTGGGGAAAGAGTATTCACAGAATGGGTCATCTTATCCACTTGATTATTAAAATCTTCCACTGTTGACATCCACTTCTGGTGAGTATCCGCATGGGACACAAATATCTTCATGTTTTTTGCCCACTCAGAAAGGTCTATCCACATACTTCTTCCCCAGATCCTTTTATCGCCAACTTTCCAATCATTTCCTTCCAAGTTCCTGACCATTCAGCCAAACCATTAGCAACAGCCCATGGATCTGTATTCAAATAAGCCTCTGGCCATTTCTCCTTCCAAGCAAAATGAACAATCAAGTGCAGGGCTAGGCGTTCCACCCACTGGGAGAAATTCCTCCTCCCCACTGTCCTGCATTTATGTCCCAGAAAGGGGTTATAGAACTACAGCTGTTGACTTTCAGGTGATCCTGTATATAGTGCAGAACCATCTTTAAACCAGGCATGAGTTTTCTCTTCCTTAGTCAAATGATCATAAGGAACTCCCCAAGAGCCTGGGAAATAGAAAGTAATGTGGCAGATTTGGGGCCATGAGTATTTGGGTCACCTCCTCATGTAATTTACTTGTGCCTTCAGGACCTGTTCAAGTCCTATCTCATATATACCACTTCCAGTTGATATGGAGTGCTGCTGTGCATGCCCCACTTTATTGTGTGGCAGGTCATACAACACCCAGTTCATGATAGGCAATTCAGGTCTCATGGTAACCTGGTGGCCCATGTTTAAGTGTTCAGTTTCTACTAAGGCCAAGTAGCAGGTTTCTCAAAAGGAGAGTAGGGTACTTGGCCCTCCCTTCATTTCAAGGGGCTCTGGGTCTGTAAATGTGCTCAAGTCTGGAAATTGATTAAGAGGCAATGACTCTGTGTAATTCAAGTTAGACTTTTGTTCACTTTGCATTAAACTCTTCTGCTTATACAGATGAAGTGAGAATTTAGTAGACTGCCCATATACTTTATTTCTGTGTACCCCATGATCTACTAGCCAACACCACAAGTCTCTGAAAGTCAAACTATTTTGATTGCTGCTTTGAGTCTGATGCCTATTAAGGTAGCAATGGCCACCTTCTCTTTGGTGATTAAGTGTCTCACTTAGCTTAAGCCCAACCCAAATCTTATCATTCCCTTTGTTTTTAAGGATCCGAGTTCTGTGATAGCAGTTCCTACAATAATAATGACCTACAGAGAAGAGTGACAATAGAGCACTTCAGGGAGGATGGAGTTAGTCTCCCAAATTTATTCCTCACATTTCTGTTGAAAGAGAAGTGTGTCCTCTGGACATTCCTGAGGTGGGTGAGTGGGTCTTTCATGATAAATCCACTCTAACATTACAGTGTCTCTGTGCATTTGGATCTACTCATTTACATTACATCAGCACAGTTGGTCCATGTTTCAACCAACCACCTGAACAAAGTGTTAGAGCCCTTTCTAACCCCTCAAGCTACAATTTTGAATCCATAGTTTCTGTTTGGTGGGCCCATATCACTGAATTCATCCTGGTCCAACTTTATTTTCCTTCCACCATTATCCCACACCCTTAATATCCATTCCTATATATATTCCCTGATTTCTGCTTATATAAATTGGAAATACCATGCAGTTCTCTTATGGCATAGTGTACCTCCTCATGGGTCACACTTTGTACCTCACCTCTTGGGGCCTTTTGGGACTTCAGTCTAGTTACAGATCTGGAAGAAAAGAGGGGTGGTGGGGGTGAATCATGAAAATAATTAGTAATGTCTTTCAAACCAACTACCTCAGGGCACTCCATTGCACTTTCATCGGTGAAACAATCTCTTCAGACAGAGGAGTGAGGGCCATCTGTTCAGGGGAGGTAGTTACAGGTTTATCAGACTCAGCAGAATTAATCTCTTCAGGTGGAGGTTGGATAGCAGATTCCTTGGGGCAGACTGGAGGTCTAGTGGCTGGTTCCTCAGGGCAGACCATTACTGGTTTATTTGGCAAAGACTCAGCAGAATCTAGGGTTTCAATGGCCCCACTGCCATCATTATCAAAACATATGCCCCCATTCTGATTTTCAGGATCTCATTCCTTTCCAACCAATGTCCTCACTTTAACAGCAGTCATCCTGCAAAGTTGGAAATTTAGTTCACACTGTAATTCAGCCACTCATACAATAAGTCTCTGGTTGTGGTTTTCAGACTTTTAAGTCTGCAGCTATACAAAGTAAGATTTTCTTTCATTGCACCCATGGAAACTTTTATGTCCATCATGTGGAACTTAAGTTATGAATTTGAAGCCTTGAGCTCATCCCTTTATTTTATAACTGTATACAGTGTATTTTGGAACAGCCCACCCACAACATTATACCTTTAACTCCACAAACTCTGTTAAGGTGTCAAAAACACTCATCCAGAGCCTTGTCTCTTATAAGCATTTGAATAGCCGTATCTTGTGGTGTTATTTTGCATGTTTCTATTGTGTAGTGACATCATGGACTATCAGTGCTTTCTTAATTATTGGAAATAGATTTATTAGTGCCTTTGTATCTGCGCTGGTTTGTGTATATTATGTCCCCCACAAAAAGCCATATTCTTTAATGAAATCTTGTGGGGCAGATTGATTAATCTTTTTGATTAGGGTGAGACCTCTTGATTGACACATGGAGATGTGACTCATCCAACTGTGGGTAATACCTTTGATTAGATTATTTGCATGGAGGTGTTACCTCACCTATTCAGTGTGGGTCTTAATTAAATCACGGGAGTCCTATAAGAGCTGACAGAAGGAGCTCCGTGCTGCAGCTGAGAGTGACTTTTGGAGAGACACTTGGGAGCTGACTGCTTTGGAGATGCTAGCCAGGAATTTGCTCTGGTGAAGCTAAGAGAGGGCGAAATGCCCCAAGAGCTGCAGCTGAGGGAGACATTTTGGAGACAGCCATTGAAAGCAGACTTTTGCTAGCCCAGAGTTTGTCTAAGAGAACATCCTCAGATGCTTAGAGAGAAACATCCTGGGAGAAAGCCATTTTGAAACCAGAACCCCAGAGCAGACGACAGCCACATGACTTCCCAGCTGACAGAGGTTTTCTGGATGCCATTGGCCATTCTTCAGTGAAAGTACCCTATGGTTCATGCATTAGTTGGACACTTTTATGGCCTTAGGACTGTAACTTTGTAACCAAATAAACCTCCTTTATAAAATCTAACCCATTTCTGGTATTTTGCATAACGGCAGCATTGCAAACTGGAACAGTAGCTAATCAGATTAGAGAACCAATTCTGAAAACCTCAGAACCAATTCAGAAATCTCATCCTTAAGATTCTGTTTCTCAAGAACCACTCCCAGGACCAAAGCTGTATCAGGCAGGGCTTCCTAGGGAAACAGAACTAATAGGAAATATCTGTAAATATTATGAGAATTTATAAGAATAGTCTCACATGACTGTGGGGATGGACAAGTTCAAATTCCATAGGGCAGTCCACAAGTTGAGAACACTTGAAGGTTTTTGATGAATTCCCCAGGAGAAGCTGTCTGGCTGAAGTAGAGATGGAAATTCTCTCCTCTGACTGCTGAAATTATCACTTCTTTTAAAGGCTTTAACTGATTGGATGAAACCTCTCTGACTGTTGAAGGCAATCTCCTCAGTTGATTGTAGATGTCATCAGCCATAGACGCAATCTACTTACTGATGAGCTAAGTCCACAAAATGTCCTCACAGTAACAGTCAGGCAAGTGCTTGCTTAACCACCCAATTGGACACCCAAACCTGGCCAAGTTGATACATGAACTTAATCATCACACTATGCTAATTATTAATATTGGTATGTTAGTTTAATGAGAGAAATCATTTGTTGAAACCCAGTACAAGTTTGAAAAGTGACAAATCTGTACCTAAGATTAGAAATTCAAGCAGAACAAAGGGAATACATATTTAGAAAGTGATAAAAAGTGAACATTCAATTTCCTTTTACTTCTCAATGTTGCAAAATAAGTGACTTCTGTATATCACGATACAAGATAATAATCTTACCTAATACTTTAGAAGGACTAAATCCCCTTCAAGTCCCACTTAATACAAGAGTAAGGTATACCTTGCTCATACAAAGTAGTCTCAGCTCTATTCCTCAGGCTGTGTTACTTTATTTTTTCCTGAGAACTTTCAAGTAAGGTACAGATATGATACATATCTCTAAAAATTTTTTGCATGTCTTTTCTAAGAATAGACTATTTTTTTTTTATAATCCTGGCGCCATTAAGACTCCTATGGAAATTAATACCATCAATTCAATAATAGTATCTAATGTTAATGAATAACTCAAATTCCCAATTATCCTGAAAGTATTTTCTAGCTTTTTGGTTCATTTATTTTTATCTATCTAATTTTTACATATTTCTTTTAGTCTTAAGTGTTTCATAATCCCACACTCTTTAGTTCTGTAATCTCAACAGTCTCCTACTGTCCTCCCCACACACCACCACCACCACCACCAGTAGTGAATTTTTGAAAATTCTCATCCTCGTTTTCTTATAGAATATACTGCAATCATCTTTTGACTTATAGTCTCCTTGTGATTAGATCACATTTTATATTTTAAGTAATAATAAAATATAGGTGTTATGGCACCTCCCATTGCACATTGTCAGGAGGCATTTAGTGTGTTTCCACTATGGATGGTAAGAGGTTGAACAAAGGTTGGTGACCACGGATCTCTCCACAGTAAAGGGATATCTTTCCTTTGAATTTGATGTTTAGGACTTGGAAGAACACTTTGACACTATGTGAAAACCCTGTTTCCCAACAACCTTTCTCCTAATAGAAGATCCTTGCCTGAAGCGATTTTACAACAGGGTTGTGAAATTGAGATATTCTAATTCTATCATCCCTTCTGTATTTATCACCTGGAATCTTTCTGTTGAAATATCTTTCTTTTTCTTTTTTTCTCCTCTTTCATTTTTTTTTCCTTTGAGTATTACTATGTGCTTATCATTTTTTACTTTTTTCATATTCAATATGTTTAATACATTACCATGGTGTTCTTTGCATGGTTAAATTGTCAATGGAACTTGCTTTCTTGTATGACAGATTCCAAGAACATATATTTCTCCAAGTATCTCTCTCTACTTCGTTGGTGATTGGTGTTAGGGAATCAAGTTCTGGACACTAGTTGTGTAATGACTGGAGTCATTGTTTCAGGCCCTTTTGGTAGACATATATATAATGAGTTGATTCTGATACTTTCTGTTAAAATCTACCTTCAAGCAAAGTTGTGATCAACAAGGGCCTCAATTAGCTTATAATTTCTTTATTACAAGATCCAGTAATCATAATAACTTCAATGGAACAGTATATTGTTTTGTAGAGTGTGAAAAAAAATTAATTTCCTCAAAATGGTATTATGAGAGAGAGCAAGAGGGTTAAATTAGCCCTGCAATAAAATACTGAAGAGGTACTGCTGTCCCTGTGAGATGACGGTAAAGTACTCCTGATTACCTGTGTGAATAGCATTGAAAACAGGTTTTCCAGGTAAATAGAAGAATACCAAGTTCCAGCAGGCTGGGCAAAGATACTGTCTCAAAATAACAGCTATCACTGATCAACAGCTGATTAAGTTTACAAGAACCCAAAATTATTCTACAAGACCTATCTGTCTTTTGCAGCAAACAAACTGGAAAGTTAAATGGGAATGCAATAGAAATCCCTACCCATAAATCTTTCAAGTCTTTGTTGGTGTCATTCATCTCTACAACTGGAGAGCAGTGTTGCTTTGTGTTTAATATTTGAGTGAAAGTAGGGAACAATTATCCTACCATAAAGCCCTCATTCCGTGATCAAGGAAACATATTGGTAAAATGTCCATAATTAGGCACATTTTTCTCTCTTTTAAACTCAGAAACTAAGCTAATAAACATAGGATTAACTAAAGCAAAGACTCTCCTGGCATCAATAGGCCATAGACTGACTCCTCTGTGCTATTAATGATGAATATTTTGATCTTTAGGGATGAAAAGCAGTTCAGATTCAACATCTAATAATCCCATAATCGTCTATTCCACCTAACCAGAGTACTGACATCCTCTAAATGGCCATGGGACCCTCTATGAAATGCTTAGAGGAAGAGTGAAAATAGACATGTGTAGTTTTGTAACAGAGTCTTTTCTCAAAAGGTCTTAGATTCCCCTTCAGTCAGTATGCTCTGGGCTTGTAAACAGATTTATGTTTGATAACTGGGCAAGAGACACTGAACCCCACTGTATTTTCTTCAGTTTGGTTTCTGTCCACTAGACAAAGAAATTTTCTACTTGCATTGGTAAGTGCTACCCTAGTAGGTTGCCTTTATATTTTGCTCCTATGGATCCACTGATCATTTTGGTGATACAAGTGATCAATGAGTTTCACAACACTATCACTTTTACCTTTCTGAATGACTTTTTGTAGTAGGTATGTCCACTTTGTTTAAAGTCAACTTTTGACCTTTATTATTTTATTTCCACTGAAATCAGGGGATCAAATTCCCTATGCTTTTTTAACCTGTATCTCCAGCCTAAAAAGAGAAATCATCAAGGAGTATACTGTGTTTACAGAAGTGGCTGAGCTGGTTATACACAATCTATCCACTCCAACAACCCATCTCCTGAGTCTCTAGTTCTCCCTCTTCTTCAGTGACCCAGGAAATTTCTGGTATTTCAAACTTTTTGTCTTAAGAGAACAATAGAATCCAGGCTTCAGTTAACCTATCAGGCTCTCAGGTACTGAACGTAATATATTAATTCTCAAATCCCTGGTGAAGGTACACATATCTAATATATTTGGCCTAATCTAGATTTCAAGTTCACCTTGTACACCCAAACATTTATGCTTACCTCTTGCCCAGATCTCTGGTAAATGTTAAGATCTTGCATCTTTAATGCAATCAATGTGCCACTGTCTACCTTCTGGCCACAAATATTCACTTTCCTCCCATATGCTCATCACCATCATGTCCACAACATCTCATCCAATAACAACAGCAGCCTCAGAACCCAGATTCTTGTGATTTATGACAGGTCTAGATGCAGCTCCTAAGATGTGGTTCTTCTTAATCCAGATACCCATGAAATTAAAATATTATTTGCTATTGTCACACCAATACACAAAGATGAAGCAGGCAAGATAGCAAATGTAAGTTACATGGTCATGCCTTACTTCAAGGCATGGAAGTGGGATATCACTATGGACCCAGTCTACACACAGTTCTTGAAAACCAAAGTTCTTGGATTAAATAACTTGTCTAATGTCACACAGATGGTTTGCAGAGGTGAAACTAAATCCTAGATAAACACACTTCACCATTTCTCCTTTCATAATTGAATCTTCAGTTGAACAGAAATAATAAAAAGAAAGACCACACTTGTGATGGTTAGGTTCTTGTGTCAACTTGGCCAGATGTTAGTGCCCAGTTTTCTGGTCAAGCAAGCACTGGCCTATCTGTTGCTGTGAGGATATTTTGTGGACTTAAATCATCAGTATATTGATTGCATCTTTGGCTGATTACATCCGAAATTGGCTAAGGAGAGTGTCTTCCACAGTGAGAGACATTGAATCTAACCAGTTGAAGGCTTTTAAGGGGGAGGTGATAGCTTCAGCGGTCAAAAGAGAGAAATTTTGTCTACTTTAGCCAGTCAGCCTCCCCTGGGGAATTCATTGAGGACTTTCATTGGGGTGCTAGCTTGTAGCCTGCCCTATGGAATTTGGACTTGTGCATTCTCACAGTTGCATGAGACACTTATAAAATCCCATACTAATTACAGATATCTCCTGTTGATTCTGTTTCCCTAGGGAACCCTGATTAATACAACCCTCTTTATGTCTTTCTATAAAACCGATTTTTTAAGAAACTAATGTTCTTGTAGGGCAATAGCACCTCTTCCATACAGTAACAAAAGCAGACAATGCTGAGATGCCTAGAGTAAAAGACATTAGAAAAGGAACTAACATGCATGACTAAAATACAATAAAATAAAATATGAATTGTTCTATTGGTACTCAATATCTGAAGACCTCTCTAGTTGACTGCAGTATCATTACGGTATTGAGGAGCGTGGGAAAACTCAAAGGCTACTAGTATGACATTGATAAATGAGGGAAGGACTTGTGAATTTTTCTCAGACTGAGAGGATTTTTTTAACCCATTTGCAAGGCTGCTTTACAGGAAATGACAATTTTCTCTGCTACTTAAAGAAAATGATTGTATCTGACCCAAAGATAGACTTTTAATAATGGAACCAGTTGTTTGTATGTACTTTGCATTGATTTTTTTTTCCCTGAGAAAATGTAATTATAATAGCTGAGAAACTCTTTCACACCCAATGTCATTGGTTTCTCACAGCCTAACTTACTTTGGTGTGACAGATTTTACCATCTGATTAGAGCATGAAGGAAATCCCTCACCTCATCTAAGCCTCCTTTCATTCCCTCATCTCATTCTCTCTTATTCTACTAACCTGCATCAGGCCACATGCTCTTGCCTGGCTCTGATCAGCCTCCTTGGTAACAGGAAGCTGCAAATCAAGTCAGGGCAGCAGGAGCTTGTGGTGCTCTCCTAGCATGTTTGGGTCAGATGTAGATAGACTTTGTGAATTTTCCCCTCAATCTGAACTACACTGAGTGACTCCCTAATGTCTTAGAAAGTACATCTATAATTAGGCCAAATTCTTGCTTATGTTTATAGAAGGGGTCCAGGTTAATTTCTCTGCATGATTGGTGAGACATGAAGTGATTGTTTCCTCTACTGTAAATGCTTCAGCATAACTTTTCATTAATGTTTTATCACTCACTTCACAATTCAGCTGATTTTCATGATAAAAAAATAATAGCACTTCTTCATGTAAAAGTTTACATTATTTGGAGTCTGATTTCATCTAAACAAAGTTCTCTGTTGCATGTGTTGTTATTTAGGGGAACCTATAAAACACAACCAGTCATCTCCTGGGAAGAAATAACAAACCATTTTAAATCCTGTGTAATGTTGTTCATGAAGCAGCAACCTAAATTGCATCTAGACCCCTTAGTACAAAATATATAATACTTGCTATATAAGGAAAACTTTCCAAAAGTGTTCTGCACTAAAACTCTAAATCTCTGGGGCAAACGTAATAAATTATAGAGGAATATTTTAAGTAATGATAATTAATTATTTATTGAATATATTTGTAGTGAATGCAATTTAGATACTTATGGCATTTTTTAATAAAAGAGCTAGAAATCACAGAGTGAATATTTTACCACTAATTCTAGCAATGACACTAACTTGAGAATTATTTAATAGGTAGCAGCATCTTATATCAGAACATCTAATTTTGAATGTTTAGGGAAAACATGTGAAAGGTTAATAGGCGAGGGCAAACAGAGAAAATTTATAATCAACTTAGGACTATGAAAAGAGCTCAAAAGGGCTAAGAATAAAAAGTGTTAGAAATCCAAAACTGTGAGCCACTGTGGTTAGTTATAAACTATTAACTTTAGTACATTTTAAACACTAGGATTACACTGCTTTCTTCTTCAGATTTTAAACAGTGAGTCTCCGAGGGAGTTCTGAATACACACTTGTGAAACCTCATGCCAACCCTATTTCATGGCCCAGTTAACTTGATTCAGATTAATGATCTTTTTTGTACACCATAACATAAAAATCAGTCATAAGAGACAAGGTATTTATTTTGGAAGCAGTATACCGCCATTCAATATACAGAGATACTGAAGTGAATAGATAGATATATATAGATACATTGATACAGACATCAATATCTATGTGAATTGGTATTCCCAGAATATCTTCTAATTGGATAATTCAGTGTAAAATTGATTTATTTCCTATAGGTCTAATTGCAACAATTTCCAGGAATCTGATTTATTGTGATGATAGAGACACGTTGTCACTTAAATAACACTGATCAATGGTACTAATCAATGGACAAATGGCATGTTCTGTGTTGTGAAATGGCATACAGGCATTGAGTACTGAAAAACAGTTCTCAGAAGTCTCCAAGTGTGAAATAGTCTTTGTGGGCATAAATGTCAATCTCATTGTCCATTATTCACTTCAGAATGCAGCCTTGCTCTTACACAAATGGTTCTAGAAGTCACATTCTATGTTGGAATCCAAAGAGCCAAGGGCATTTTCCTAAGAGTGGTCAAATTTTTTTTTGAGTTTAATTCCCTCTTCTAGCTAGAACTTTACTTTGAATTATAAGACTATTTTTCTACTCTACCTCTCCCTCATCAAATTAAGAGAATGTTGTATTCCATAACAATGACCTCAACATCTCAGTGGATTAAAAATATAGTTTTATTTCTCATTTACTTTTAATTCCAATGGGGGTGTGTGCAGTGGAGTTTTGGAAGGATTTAAATTGCTTCGATCCAGTTACTCCATAGTCTCTTCACTTTAGAATCCTCCACTGGATTCTCTGCATCCATCTACAGCAGACAAGAGGAGTAGTATATGAAAGATCTGGATTGAGGTTTTGAGGACAAACTTGGAGGTGACAAACCTAATTTTCCTGCTTTTTTTGTTGTCACAAACAGCTCATTTAACCCCATGGGATCCACAAGTGAGCCTAGAGTATGTAATCGTCCTATGAGCACAGGAGAAAGACAAAGTTTTGTAAACAAACAGCAGTATTTCTTAGACATGGATATACACACAATGTATCATTTCAAAAGCCCTGTTTTCACTTTTATTGCTAAGTCTTTTCTACAATGATATTACCATTACAGTAGACTGGACACTTATTAATTACTATCAGATTTTGACTTAGTGTTTTTCTCTACATTTCACAGCTTCTAGCAGTAACAATGAAAAATAGCCACCTTCCATTAGCCAAGAGCAATTTTAATTTAAATCTCTTTGATTGAGTAAATCCTGATCCTCAGAAAATCTGTATATATACAAATAATTATCACTTCATGATGAAGAGTCACCAAAGACATGTTTCATATTCATATATATATATATATATATATATATATATATATATATATATGGTTAGTTAATTTCATACAGAATTTATACGGTTAGTTAATTTCCTACAGAATTTTACCTGGGAATCAAGGCTAAAATTTAGCTTAACTAGTAGCAAGATGACTGATATTATAGCCCACCTGATTGAAGCAGTGGAGATTCACCTTTCTCTTTTTTTTTTCCTCAAAAGCCTTTAACATGAATTTAAGCAAGTCTCAGGACTTTACTTCCTTTTTGTAATAAATGGAACAAAGAATAAATTAAATGGCCCAAAGAAGAAATGATCTGAATATTTAATTTGAATTCTCTCCAAAAGCAGATACTAAAATGAAGACTTGGGTGCATTTTGTTTAAATGAAAACTGATCCCAGGAAGTACAAGTGAGAGAAAAGGAAAATAAGAGAAGGAAGGGATGGAGAAAAGACAAATTTATGCTAATTATCAAGTTAGAGCTGAGGCAATTGGGGCACAGTCTCACTGGGGAAGCTCTGAGAACCCTTGTCCAATAGTCTCCAGATTGTCTCCTCAATTTGTAAGGAAGCTATCATATTTCTCTGCCTACTCTCACCCATCCCTTGCATCTCAACAATTACTTATTGCTTACTGCTCTGCCCAAGGAAGCTCCAGAGGTGCTATAAAAAGCCTTCAGGCACTGTGACATATTGAGTCTTGGTAGAGAGTATCTGGATGTCCATTGTACCATTCCTTCATCTTTCCTGTATCTTAGAAAATTTTCATAATAAAATATTGGAGGAAGGGAAAATATTTCATATAAAATGGAATGTCTTTGATACCCTCAGATATCTAATAATGTTAATCATTAGTAACTACAATCTCAAAAAATTCTACACAGATATCATAAAATTATAAAATTTGAAAGGTTCTATTGAGGATTGAATCATGTCCCTTACAAAAGGCATATTCAGGTCCCAACCCTTGATCCTGAAGGTGTGAACACATTTAGAAATAGAACTCTTGCAATGTTATTAATGAAGGTGTGCCTAAATTGAGGATGGTGGACCTTAATCCAATATGACTGACATCCTTATAAGCAAAGGAGATTGGACAAGGAAAGAGAAGCTACAGGGAGCATGGAGGCTAGAAGACAAAAGAACCCAGAAGAGAAAGAAGACACTGCCATGTGTACTGCCATGCAACAGAAAAGCCAAGAAACCCCAAAGATTTCCAGCCAGCTGGAAGATACCAATCCAAGGAGGTAAAAAGCCTTCTAGCCTCTGAAACTGTGAGCCAATAAATTCTTGTTGTTCAGCCAACCTATTGTATGGTATTTGTTTTAGCAGCTGGTAAATTAATACAGGTCCTAAATTTGTTCACAAGCAATTAATTGCCAAATAGACAAAGTGAGCATTCCAAATCTCTTTCAAAATATTCAAGAAACCTATTTTCAGTAAAACACCATATTTATGGCATTTAAACTGCCTTTACAAGATCTACTCAAAACAGAAAGAGAAAGAGAAAAAAAGTTCTTTGAAATACATTGCAAGTTTTCATCATGGTTAAACTTTTTTATCTCAACAAAGATTTTAATTAATTTCATGTTTCAGATAGGTGGGTGGTTATGCCATGTAGGATTATGAGCTGGATATGTTGAAATATTCCATGTATTGTCAAAAAGGGGGAAAAACTCATACATTACATCAAACAGTTACTTATCATGTGTTTTGGGTTTTATTCTCTAAATTTTTGGATCTTGATCAAAATCCAAAGATTAATTGAAGATGGATCCCCCTAAATTGCTAACAAAAAAGTGTGAACTCTGATGAAAAACAACAAAAGCCTGAATTTAGAGATGAACACTTGGGCCTGCACTCGGATCCAAGAAACTGGCAAACCCCATGACTCCTTAAAATTAGGTTTCCACCCAAAATACAGTGATAATAATATCTGCTTTGCCTGTTTCATAGATTTTTCAATCAAATATGTCAAATCTTAGATCAAAATTTGTAATCTGTACATTGAGTTACTTCCAGGAGGAATTTTTTTTTTTTTTTTTAACACCACATCCTTCTTTACTCCATTCCAAAACAGCAAGGCCTAGTATTGTCAGGTTAGTTTTCAGAATGCTTAGTATCCAAGGACTGGAACTTTCTATGGGTTTTGAAGTTAATACTACCTGACATTGTCCCTTCTTCTTCCTCCTACCCATCAGGTCAGAAAAGGAAGTTACATAGGACCAGCTCCCGAGAAAGATGTGGTATTCATTCATTCATTCTCTCTCTTTCTCTCTTTCTCTCTCTTTCCCTTTCTCTCTGTGTGTGTGTTTGCTTGTTTCTGTTTCTGCTTCTCTATCTTTCCTCCCTCTCTGTATCTTTTTTTGACAATAATGTTAAGGACTGTTCTGGTAAAGAATGGGAGAGTAACCTTAACTGCTGTGCCTTAAGAAGAGAGACATCATATTCTCCTCTAGGCAGCTAAATGTTTAGCTTATTGTCTTTCTAAGCCAGTAAAGAGAAAAAGGTAAATTGATTAAAATGCAACTTTATGCAAGCAGGCAGGAAGTAAGAGGCTCTTAGTCTCACAAAAAGAGCAAAATGTAATTGTTTAAGTGCTATTCTAGTCTTCCTGCACCATCCCCCCCTGTTCCTGCATCTATGCTCCCCCCACCCTTAGGAGGGCCTTTGTCTTAAACCCTTATAAAAGGCTTTCTGCCCTTTTTGCACTGCTTGGTCATCTTCCCTGTGAACATGATGCCTGCCCGGCCTGCGAGAGCCGTCATGATCTCTCCATGACTTCTCATCCTGTAAATAAGCCCTGAATAAAAGTTCATGTATCAGAAAATGCTCGTGGTCTTCTTTGGCCTCTGGACTGGCATGGCCCTCTTGGGCTGCGACAATTGGTGAGCCAGCGAGGAGAATTAAATAGCCGCCTGCCAGAGACTAAGGAGATCCCGGCATTGATGACATAAACTTGGAGAGGGGAAAGGAGAAGGCCCTGGGCAGGATACCGGGGAGGCCTGTGACATCTATGTGGGAAGGGCTGCCCACCCTCCCAGTGGAATGGATGTCTATGTGGGGAGGGGTGGCTACCCTCCTAGATGAGTGGAATCTGCTGAGGGAGTATGGAAGTGTTTATAACTCTCTGGCTGGACAAATAGCCATCCTGTATCAGGCCACAGGACCACTGGGGATTCAGAAAGAAAAAAAGAGCCTCCAGATTGTGGCTGCAATGGACTGGCCATTGTTAGAGGCTGTATGCACCACTACTGAGGAATCTTTAGCAGCTAAGGTGGCTGTAAGCCACCTGGTATATTAAAGCTAGGAAAAGATATAAGGCTAGCACAAGTGGGATTGAAAGATGCTCTGGATAAATGTTTAGAAATCTTGGCATACCAGTTCATTAGAGTAAGAGGGCATAAGCTGCCCAAAGGGCAAGTTAGGCATATCCTGGCTTCCCCTGACTGGAACTTTAAAGTGTGGGACCCTGTTGATTCCTCATCAAAAGATGATGAGCCCCTGTATGACTGGGAAATTGATACTAAGTAGGTGTACTCGACCTCTGTTCCAACAAAGGGTTAAAGCAGAGGAAGTTCAGCACCCTGATCCCCCATGGAGGGAGGAAGGTGGGGCAGAGGCAGCAGCTTCTGATCAGAGGGTGCTCATTTCATCCAGGTAGTTTTCCCCAGGGGAATTAGGAGATGTTAGTAACTAATGTTGACAAAAACCTAGGAAGCCATTAGTGAACTTGTTGCTCCTGTTTAACTTTGTGTTAAACCTTACTAATATATATTATTTAGAATATTTTTAGTTTTTTTCCAGTCAACCTGTGTTAGGCTTCATGTGGGGAAAACAACAATGGACATTTGCTGTGCTTCCACAAGGATACCTTCAAATGTGGAAACCTCCAAAAGAGCCTGACTACTCTATCAAGTTCTTGGGTTTTGTCTGGCTGGGTAAAACTAAGGCTATTCCTTCAGCTGTTGTTGTTAAAATGCAAAGTTATCCCACATTGCCTACTTCTGAACAGTTGATGGCTTTTCTTGGTTTGTTAAGTTATTAAGAAGGGTTTATACTCTATTTAGTATGAATTTTAAAACCTTTGTAAACCCTAATTAGAAAAGGAAAAATGTGGGAATGGGATTTTCCACAGTAGGCTGTGTTTAAAAAGACTAAGTGAACTATTATGCAAGCACAGACTTTAAGGGGGGTGGACCCTTATATATCCTGTGATTTAAATGTGGCCAGTACCATTATTGGCTTTGGGTGGGGTTTGTGGCAAAGGCAACAAGCTAAACGTGTACCTGTTAGGTTCTGGTCCCAACTATGGAAGGGCACAGAACTCAGATATAGCCCTTTAAAAGAGCAATTATGCATAGTTTGTAATCGTCTGTTGCAAGTGTTGAAGGTCTAACTCAGGTGCCCAGTGACCTTACAGAAGACCATACCCACATAGCTATGCAGATATGGGACACTATAGATAAGCCCCATTTGGGAAGTGCTCAGGTGAGCACACTGACAAAATGGAAAGTCTACCTCCTACAATGTGGCGTCTTTGACAATGGCTCTTTAAAAACAGAGATGCATGAAATTTTAGGACTGGCCTCCTATGTGAAAGAGCAGCATGCCCTGCTTCCTGTGGATACTCCCAAGGTGGCTTCTGCCATGCCCACTGATGATGGACAAGGAAATACACCTGACTCTGCATGGATTGGCACATGGGCAATCTGCTACCTGAACAGCGTGACTGTCCCGCCCAGTACCGACACGATCTGGTGGGAAGACATCTGGACTGCGTGCCACAAATGTAAGGTAACCATTTTTCATGTCTCTGCTCAAAACACCAATTCATTACCAGGTAACATAGAAGCGGATGTCCTAGCAAAATTCCACAGCCTAATGCCAATGATGCATGAAGTGACTGAATGGCTGTGCTGGAAGACTGGGCACCAAGAACACCAGATTCCTGTCACCTGGTAGCAAGTAAACTATATTGTCCCCTTCCTCTGTCCAAAGGGACAAAATATTCCTTCACCACTGTGAATATGGCTAAACACTTAAAAGATGACAGAAACAATGGACTCAAAGATTGTATCAGCATTAACTCCAGATAAAGGGGCTGGCTGCCTTCAAGCCACAATGGGGCAATGATAATAACTCTTGCCTGTGCCACAAACACTAGAAACTGGGGAAAATAAAGTCAATTGGCTTTGGTTCTGGCCCATGCAGCCACACTGGTTGAAAGTCCTAAGCCCATGGGTATTAGAATTACATAGGAAACTAACTATAGTTCTGACACTGAAGGGCTCCCTGCAGGGGGAGGAAACATGGTATTTGAAACCCCCTCACCTGGAACCCTTCTATCTACTATGAAGACTCAATTAATATATATATAGTTAAACCACTCAACTGTCCAATTTAATGCTTACATGTGTTGTTAATTCTTATTTAAAAAAAATGTGTTACTATTTCAATAATGCATTGACTAAAATGTTTTAGTATTTAGCCTTCTAACGAGTGTAATGTTATTGGTAATAATATGTTGTGAAATGCTTAAGAACAATTTCCAGAATTATTCTGACGACCTGAATGTAGAGGGTATGAGGGATGTCTTTTTTTTTTAATTGAAGAAAAAGAAAGTCATTTTTTCCTAAATGACTGGTTGTGTCAGAATGAAAAAATAGGGGATATGGAACAACACCTGAAAGAATATAGAAAGTTGCAGAAAGTTGGTGGAAAGGGAAATTTATTTCTGTGATCAAGGTTGAAAAAATGGTAAACAGTAAATATAAAATAAAGCAAAAAAAAAAAAATCTGAAAAAAAAATAAAAATAAAGCAAAATGTCTGGTAGTGTTATCCTTTAGCTATTTTATCCCAGGCAGTGCTTGTGCTAAATGGTAACATTCATTAACCTGGCCATAACACCACTTGCTAGTAGGTTTATTATCTCTCTGTACCAATGTATTATTACTATGTTGTTTATTGTATTGTTGTAAATTATAGATGTAAAGTCTGTCCTATGGTCAATGCAAACTATTGTGCAGGGGTGGATTGTGGCAACACATGGCCTGAGCAAAACAGGCCTGCAGATCTTTGGTGCACAGCAGTCTGCATGACCTAGGCAGCTAAATGTTTAACCTATTGTCTTTCTAAGCCAGTAAAGAGAGAAAGGGTCAATTGACCTTAAAATGTAACCTTATGCAAGCAGGCAGGAAGTAAGAGGCTCTTAGTCTCACAAAAAGAGCAAAATGTAATTGTTTAAGTGCTATTCTAGTCCTTCCTGCACCATCCCCCAGGTCAAAGTAACCTGTTTCTGCGTCTATGCTCCCCCCACCCTTAGGAAGGCCTTTGTCTTAAACCCTTATAAAAGGCTTTCTGCCCTTTTTACATCGCTTGGTCGTCTTCCCTGTGAATGCAATGCTTGCCCGGCCTGCGAGAGCCATCATGATCTCTCCATGACTTCTCATTCTGTAAATAAGCCCTGAATAAAGGTTCATGTATCACAAAATGCTTGTGGTCTTCTTTGGCCTCTGGACTGGCATGGCCCTCTTGGGCTGCGACAGTGTGTGCATTTGAGGGACGGGGTATGGATAGAAGTGGCCTTATAGGCATCTGTTTTCCTAAACCCTTTCTTATTCACTTAGGAAAAAGAAGTCCTCAACTCATTTCTGACTAATTTATTAGATTATTAAGTTAGATTAGGAAGTGAGGCTTGAGTCTTGATACCAAATCAATGTTTAACTTGCCTTGAATATTTCCTTTGGTGTTGTATATGATACTGGACTCTGGTAGAGAGAAAAAATAACTGGCAAGAGAAGACTAATTTGTTCCATGAGTTCCTTGGAATCTTTATCACTTCAGCCTAGTCAAGGTTTATAACATTATGCAACCAATTGCCTAAATTTAGTCCCCCCATTACTGACAGCATCAATTTATATTTCTCAAACCCCTTATTAAGATTTATGTATGATACATTAGAAAGAGGAAAAAATAATGTGGATGAGTTTTCAAGTCATAAGGCAATTACTAAATGTTTCTATCATTTTTAACATCTCTGAATATGAGATGCATCTTAAAATCAATGGATTTTACATTAAAAAATGTCCTACAGTTTTTAGGAGTATACAAAATAATCATGTACCTTATAGTTAACAGTGTTTTTGAAACCATTGAAACTTCTATGGCATTAATGATCATCTAATCAATCCCAAGAATAACTTTGAGTGTGCAGATCAGGTTTGGTGATATTAACAAACATAATAACTTCCTTATTAGACGCTGTCCAGAGGGTGGTGGTTGCTACCATTTTGGATTATTTTCAGATGCAACTGACAGAAAACTTAACTCACACAGGCTTATTCTTATTGACTTATGTAACTGAAAAGACCAAGGGAATGTCTGGCTTCTGGTTCAATGGGCATTTTCAGAAGCTGGCTTCTCTCATTTTCTCTGCCCCCATTTCTGTTGATTACATTCTCAGGCTCTACGTGGAAGCAAAATGGCTATATCTTCCCTGGTTTAAGCTGAATAGAAAAGCAATGTTTGTTGGAGGTAATATCCAAAAGAATTTTCTTTTCTTTTTTTCTTTTTTTTTGTTTTTTTCTTTTTCTTTTTTAATTTATTGAGATTGTTCACATACCATACAATTATCCAAAGATCCAAAGTGTACAATCAATCAGTTGCCCCCAGTACCATCATATAGCTGTGCAAGGAATTTTATTTTAAATTGGACCAACTTGGAATATGTATTCACTCCTGAACTATTAAAGTTTGAAGCCAAAGGCATCTAATATTCTGATTGAACTGTCTTGAGTCACATATTCATCCCTGGGGTCAACATCACCTAAAATACAGACAATGAATAATGGCGAGATGTTTAGAAAAAATAAATATCAGTAAGTGTGTATATATGTATGTATACATATTTATGCAAATTACACATATATTAATTATACATGCACATTCTATATACTTACATATGGCATATTTTATATATACATTGAATACATATGACATGTATTTTTTTGAAATAGTCATACTTTGAAAATCTTTTAATGTAAAAAGTAAAATTATCTAAAAAACACAAAAATATGAGCAGCATGAAACTGGGAATTGAAAATTTTAGAAATACATGAAGGAGAATAAATTCAGAACCAAAGCACTATTAACATGAGAAACAGCAGTAAAGGCATATTGGTTGTCTCTACATAGAAATAAAATATAATTGAGGAGGGCATTCATACTTAGGAGAAAAATGTTAATATTTAAAAGAAGTTGAATGGTTACATTATTTTCTATTTTCCAGTCCTCCCAACTAGATAAAGCCACCCAGACAAATATTTGTATTGATTTCCTTTGTGTGTCACATGGATAAAATGATTGATGTCATTGATCAATGAGGAGCTAGCTAATAGGATAGAAGCATAATGCTTCTATGCCACAATATGGAACATGGCTTTCCTAGAAAAAAGGGATGAATGATCTTTTAAAATATCAAGTTTAACAAAGGAATGTGAGTACATCTGTTTGTCAGCAACCACTTTATCACTTATACAAAGTAAATATCAACATGTGCTTTTTCTCAGTGACCTTTGATTATCATAATTACAAATAAAAGGAAACTGATATTCTTTAAAGACAAATTAAACTCTCCTGACCTAGACTTTTACCTTGTCTTGAAATGTGATCATTTCAAAAGTTGAAGAAGCAAATAATTATTTAACACTAAATGAAGAATTACATGGTAATGGCAATCTCTCTAAAATTGCCAAATCTCTCAACCCCCGGCAACCAACCAACTAAAAACATATAGCTTGCCTATATTGCAGTGTATTTGACTGTATAGTATTGATGTGGTGTATGATATAGGGTGCCCAACCACCTTACAGTTCCTATTCTGAGACTTGCCTCTCTCAAATTCTTGTATAAGCTCTTTCAAAAAATGAGGTTGCATGGAGACATCAAATGCAAGAATCTAACCCCAGGCAAAGGCTACTTGAATTTATCTGATACAGACTTCATGAATCCAGGGACTTCTCTGTATTGTCACTATAATTTCCCATCACTTAAAATAGTACTTAGCACATAGAAGATATATTTTTATTTAATAGTGCCAGAATGAATGAATAATCAAATGAATGACAGGAAGAATAAAAGAATGGCTCAGGTTATGGCACAGTTTCGAGTTCGACAAATCCGATTCTTTCTCACTAGATTTCACATTTGATTCCAAGAGACTATGGTGGGTTTTGTTAAGTGTTATACTGGAATTCAGGTAACTTAGAGCTGGGACAATAGGAGACATGGTAAAGTAGAGAAAGTCAGTCCTGCAAAGGAAAACAGCGCAGCAAGAAACTGGCACCCAAACTCTCCAGTTCCCTAGGCCCAGTTGCTCTAGAAGCTAAGCTGTACTTTCTTCCCTTCAGTTCATCAAGGCCCTTGCATAACCTTCTAATTAATTTCTCTTTTCTTTTGGAAAAGACTGAATTTATTTTTTCCTTTGCCAACAGTAGAATCCTAATACCTATGACAAAGTAGTTTTCATACATATTTTAGTCAAGGCTGGCCTTCAGCATACAAAATAGCATGATTAATTTTCAGCTTCTGGGGTTCATATTTGAGCTTTGAATTTTAACAGCATGCCTCCTCTTCTAGACAAGTCCCCTTCCTTACATCACAAACAAAAAAATATAGTCAAGGGGGAAATTCCTGAGTTGCCTTGGCAGAAACTAGAGGAACAAAAAGAAGCTGAGGAAAGTGGACTGGAGGCCCCTCCACTGAATTGTTTAACAGAGTAGCCAAGTTGACACATCATTCACTGAAGTCTTTGGGAATGTGCTGGTGAAAGGTGCACAAGCATCACTGTAAGTTCATAGGTAGCTTTCCTCTTCAGGCCAGGGCTGAGAGTAGGAGAGACATTCTCAGAACTGGGCTTGTTAATGTCCTTTAGTGATGGGTCCCCAAATAGTAGAGGACAGCTGGCAGCACTTAATCACTAGAAGCCAGGGAGTTGCAATTACCTTAACCAACAAGGTTGGGGGGCAGTTAATGGGGGAGTTATGGAGATGACTAACAGAACAAGTGTCCTAAGGGCAAAGTCGATGGGCAGTTAACAAGGGTTTTGCTTCATGGCTACAATAAATAAAAGGCAGAAGTGGAGGAACAGAAGGCAGATGATGGGCAATTACTGGATAGAAATCATGATCTCTTGTTCAGTTGCCAGAATCGAGACAATTTTCACATTCAAAACCCACTGACTGAAGAGGTGGCTAGAACCCCAGAAGGAAGGACCCTGCAACAGCATGACAAGTATATACTGAGGATTTTCGTCTAGTCTTTACCCAAAGGCAGCTATGGGCGTTTTCTTCCGTGACTATATACTGGGGAAAGGAAGTAGCCAAACACTTTGAAGACTGCATTGACACCTGAAGGCACAATGTGTCATCATCGTCCTGTTGTTAGCAGTAGGGACCTTGAGGAACCAGGTAATAAATGGGGCCCTTGGTAAAATCTAGCTCACAATGGACTCACTAGGGCTGTAAACCTTTCTGTAAAATTGCAATTTATATTCTTGCCAAATGGAGGAGCCTCGGTGTTGAGCATTTGGGATATGAGCTATCACAGTGGGAAAGGCTATGTGGAAACCTCAGTATGGCTCAGATAGTAAATCCAAAATAATATCATATACAGGCAGAGTTGGGGGAAGCTAGCTAAATATATAAAGGAGGCAGGGATGGTGTTCTATATCATTTTCCCCTCTAATTTGCTAGTATAACCTCTATATAAACCATATGGCAGCTAGAAGCAAAGTAGATCCATCCGTTAAATAGACTAGACAGTGCCTAGAGCCCATGCTCTTCTAGAGGCTCATGAAAATGTTTTAACTTTAATTTAAAATCAGAAGAAAAATGAATATAATAATAATGAATCCAAGTGGAATATATTTGTCTTTATATCAAAAAAGCCATAAAATAAAATGTGTGGTATTATTTTCTGGAAGAAGGGGGTTCATAAAGGCAAAAGTGCCTAGAGCTCACAAAAGTAATAATAATGTGACCCTGCCTAGAATATACTCCAGGCTACTAAAGTCTCAATCAACTGGTAACCCTAATCGCAGCCACTGTCCCAATGTGAAATCATTGCTTCTGCAGATTAATAAGGCCTCACATACATGATATGAGGCACTGATTTGGTGAATACTTTATTTTCCCCTTCTACTAGAAAGGAGGATCAGAAACAGTTTGCATTCATGCAGGATAGGCAAAAATAGTTATTTACAGTTTTCCTCAACATTATGTTAATTCTCTCACACTCTATCAAATATAGTTCTAAGAGCTCTGGACTTTTGGACATGCCACATGGCACCACCTTGATCCAATTTATTGACAACATCCTGCTGATGCACAAGCAAGCAAGAGATGGTTAGTATGCTGGAGGCTTTAATAAGACACATATACTCAAGAGGGTTGGAGAAAAATCCTATGAAGATTCAGGGACCTATCTCTTCAGGGATGTGCTGGAATTTTGTCTCCAAAATAAAATACATATGCTGCACCTATCCCTATAATAAAGAAGGTGGCATTCCTGGATTCTGAAGCCGACACATTCTATACTGGAAATACCCCTCTGGTCTATATGCCAAATGGCACAAGAGGCTGCCAACTTTAAACAGAGCCCAGATCAGGAAATAGCTCTACAGCAAGTCCAGTCTGAGATGCAACCAACTCTTCCCCCAGGACTATAGGATCTGGAGGCCTATGCTGTTGGAGTTGTCACTTGTGGGAAAAGATGCCATGTGGACTTACAATAAGACCTAATGGATGACATAACTTAGGTTCCTGGCATTCTAGAGCAAGGCTATGCCATATGTAGCAGAGAATTATATGTCTTTCAAAAAGCAGCTCCTGGCATATTACTGGGCTCTTGTCACAATAAAACAATTGACCAGAGAGAAATTTACTGCTGTAAACACCTACCTTAAAAAATAAGAAAAAGAAACTTAAATCAATAACCTAATCTTTCACCTTAAGGAACTAGAATAATAAGAACTAAACCAAAAGGAAATAGAAGAAGGAAAATAATAAAGATCAGAGCAGAAATAAATGAACTAGAAATAGAAAAACAAGAGAAGAGATCAACAACCCAAAAGTTATTTCTTGGAAAAGGTCAATGAAATTTGCAAAACTTTTGCTAGATTGACTAAGGGGAAAAAAAGAGAAGACTAAATTATTGAAACCAGGAATGAAAAAAGGAACATCATCACTAATCATACAGATACTTTCTTAAAAGAAGAATTATACTGTATAATGAAAAACTGTATGATAACAATTTAAAGAAACTAGATGAAATTTTAAAAATCCTAAAAACACAAAATCTTCCAAAATTGAATCAAGAAGAAATAGAAAATCAGAACAGATCTATAACAAGGGATTGAATCTGTAATCAAAACTTCCAACAAAATAAAGTTCAAGACCAGGTGGATTTACTGGTGAATTTAAAGAAGAATTAACACCAATGCCTTTAATCTTCATAGGAAATATCTGAATTGTTAATTATTGCCCAATTTTAAGGGCAAGGAGATGGAGTCTCAGAAAGGTTAAATAAATTTCCCAAGATCAAGAGAGTTAAAAATGTTAGAGCTACAATTTAAACCCATGATTGTCAGACTCTAAATCCAGTTTGTGCTTGGTATGAACACTGTTGTCTAGCTTCTGTAAAATGATGCTCACTTTAACATCTATACACAGCTCCTGCTGACCAAGCCCTACTTATTCTTCATTACCCTTAGATTATTCAGAATCCAGCTTAAAGTTAACAAACTCAGACTTGCCGGAGTACCACTTTCAAAGATAGCCAACCAATCCCAAGTTAGCATACCCCTCCCTTACCTCTCCCACTCTTCCAGTGGAAACCACACTAAAGGCACATACTTCTGCTCTCTCTCAACCTCATGACTAACCTCAGTGTCTTCCCAGGGAATTGTAAGTCTAGCACAACTTCAAACTCTTCCAGTCACTCTCACACAAGTTAATATGAACAAAACACTCTTCACTACTAAAATCTACCCTTGTAATAAAAACGAGCACCCTTCATTGTATACCTATGCTTTCTCTACTCATAGAATTTAGTATAAGGAACCATTTAGATCATATACCATATACTATATGGAAGCAATTAAAGTACAATTTGTTATAGAATAAACATAATAACATAACATATAACTTCTTAATCCAAACAATCCGATTCCAGAAATATCTGGAAAACAAGATATAAGCAAAAGACATTTTCGCACAAGTGTATTTACAAAACCAAGTGTTTTTTTTTTTTTAACAAAGAAATATTGATTTTAGATGAGTCAGAGAATTTATAAGGAATTCTCCTTGTCTTTAGCTAACTCTCTGGTTTTTGTCATGAAAGAATAATTAAGTATAAAAAGAAAATGTATGAATAGCATGTTGTATGATAAGCTGAAAAGAGAGCATCAGAAGATTGTCATACTGGAGATCTATTTTAAGACCATTTATATAAGACATCCCAGATAATTATACTGTAGAAGGTATCTTCTATTTTTAGGCAGCATTTTAAGTAAAAAGTATGGAATAAAACCATCAAAGTCACTAGAAATATAAAAAAAGTGATCACATTTCACAATGATTCTGAGAAAAAAACATTTAACAGCTAAAAAAAGGACTTAGTTTAGGAAGATGAAATAAACATTGCTTATTATATTGCCACAGAGTTAACAGTTTAATGTTTTATAAGGAAAAAATAACTGTCATAAGTTTTACTGAATGATCCCCCATCTCTTTGCTTCAAATAAAAATTTATTGAATTTACTAAACATCACTAAAACTTCAGCTGCTGATGACCTAGTCTGTGGAGTTAGTTGAGCTGGTTGGAGAGTGATGCCAATTACGACAATTAGAGGTTCAATCTCATACAGGACATTTAGTTTTGCTCCTGTCATTTGATTATAGATTGCATCTCTAACTCCATTCTGCCTCCTTGAAAAATTAAGTTAAATGGAAAGAAATGAGAAACATTTATATCTCTGCATAATTTTTTTCCACAAGTACAACTATGAGTATTTCTGTCTAATAAGGATAGTTCTAAAACTGCATGATTTTAAACTTCACAAATGTTGATATCTCTGTAGTTCTCCAAACAAATTTCTATGAGAGGAGCCCATAAAATTTTACTAATCTACCTTAAAGAATACAGGCAGTCACAATTTAAGAATTGCTAGAGAAGACAACTCCACTATATCTTTACTCTCATGATATCTCTGATAGCCTGAAAAGAAGAAAGTGGTTTAGGTAGGGTTACCAGCTCTAGCCAAAGAAAATACAGAATTTTAGGTAAATTGGAATTTCAGATAAACAACAAATAATGTTTAGTACAAGTATGTCCCATGCATGATCTGGGATATACTTACTCTAAAACATAATTTGTTTTTTATCTGAAATTCCAATTTACTGGTGTGATTTGCATTTTATCTGTCATTCCTGCTTCAAAGCAAATTGGAAGAGTGATGGACATTAGCTAGATAGGATGTGGATCTATAGAATCACAAGGTATCTGCACACGATTGTTATAAGTTCTCTACATCGTTCGTTAAATGAATACTTGTGATTATTCTAGGAAGGTAGTCATATGGAAATTCTCTTTCTAAAAGAGTTTTCAAAACTGTTTACAAAAAGTTATGTGTAAAAATGTTATATGACAAAGAGTGAGTTTGCCGATAAATTTAACAGGAGAGAAACCAGAGGGGAAAATAAGACTGAATACATTACACTTGTAACCAAACTCACTGTTGAAAATAGACAGTTCAGAAACCAGTTCCATTCTTTAAGTGGAACACTTTGTAAACATTTATATGAAAATGGTGCAATGTTTTATTCTAATACTATTTTTGACATTGAGTATTCTGTAGATAAATATTTAGTCAACAGATTCCTCAAAGTTTTTTTTTTTAAACTTTTTCTCAATCACCTATGATTTTATTATTTTAGGATTCATTATCTTCATCTAGAAAGAAAAAATGGTAAAATTCAATGAATCAGGTTTTCTATATGATAAAAGAATGGTTTAAATACTTTAAAAATTGAAGTCAGATTATAGCTTACCTATTGGTTTCATTCTCCAAATAAAATTAATAAATGACATTTGAGTGGCTCTAATTTGGAAAAATATTATGAAAAATAATCTATCAAAAGTTAAATTATACTATGCTTCAGCATATTCATTAAACAGACATTTTAAATTCCAATTCCAATTTGTTTTTGAATATATATTTTAAATATTATATCATATACTATAAATGTTTTTTTCTCAAATAGAAAATGCATGACTTAAAATAATGCCATTAAATATATATACATATATACATATATATGCACAAATATATATTTATCCATTTTATTTGTATGTATTATGTAACTATACATAACAATCATGTATGTTTACATGTATATAAAATTCTGATGCCATTATTGTCAGTATATTTATATAAAGGAAAATTCACAAGATTTAAATGCATCAGTAATTAATAATTTTACAAAGTTTTCTGTCTTTGTGAAGGATATCATAAAAAATATGCAAATATTTAACTACATTCATATAAGCAAAGAGTCATCTATCTAACTTTATATGTGTTTAGTCATATCATAACTATACCTATTTTATAGGAGATCTGTTCAATCCTCTATACAACAAGCACAATGAATTTTTACTAATCACTGGTATGAAACCTTAAAACCCTACCATGTTAAAAAACAAAATGGGAAAATAAAATCCTTAACTAAAAGTATATGGTAAATTTTTCTTAAGACTATCAGCTGTAACAAGAGAATCTTATTTTTGATATTTTTCTTCCTTCACAGATCTGAGTCAATAGACAAGTGTAAGACAGATGTTGGCTGACTTTCACCCTTTAGAAACTGTGGTCAGGTTAATAACTTGACCTGTCTCTTAGAGAGAAAATTGAAGCCATTCTTACACTTGTTTTAGAGAGTGACCATGAAAAGAAGTTATTATAAGCAACGTAATGAAGACGATAACATTTTTGTCATGAGCAAATCTATTACTGGCAAACCTAAATTTCAACTCAAAATTTGAGATTGTCCTTAAGCGAAGAAAATTTAAAAACAGAAAAACCCATGCTGAGGAATGGCAGAAAGATATATTCATCCTTTAGGTTGCAGGAAATAAGTCTGAAAAGGATTTTTTTTTTAATGTCATAATTGCAGAGTCAAAAATTTGGATATAATTGACCCACCAAGCCATACAGTTGGGTGTGTACTGCAATACTCTATTATCAAATCATAGTGGTACAAGAGGAAGAAGATTTAGGCTCTGGAGGCATATTTTAATTGATGAGCAAGCAGCACATAAGCTCATTGCTTTCTCTTTCTCACCTGTATACATGTGGTCCCAGTGAACAGTTTTGGGTGAGCAAAAGAATTCAGTCCTGTTTACAGATGGTTCCACTTGATATTTTGGCCTTACCCCAAAGTGGGCATCTTCAGCATGACAGTGTGGCTCATGGGTAGCCCAGAAGGACAGTAGTCAAAGCAAATCCTTCTATCTGGCATAACTTTCATCAGTGTACCTAGTTGTTTGCTTTGCCTAGACAGAGAAATGTACAAAATAGAGATCTACATTGATGCATGGGCAATGACTAATGTATTGACTGGATGGTCAGCAGCTTGGAAGAAGCACAATTAGAGAACTGGTTACAAAAATTGAGGGGAAACCATGATATGGCAGTATTACCTGTGGAAAAAAGCTAGTCAGGTTGATTGCATTAGTGTGGTTGATCATATTAGACCATTTCTATCATGGAAAAGGCAAGTCTTTGTTCTCAAGGGAATAGACACGTGTTTTGGATATAGCCTTGCCTTCCCTGTCTGTAATGTGTCTGCCAGATCACCATTCATAGACTTAGATGCATTATTTGTTGTCATGGTTTTAAATAGCATTGCTTCTGACAAGAGAACTCATTTTACTGCAACTAAAGCATAAGGATAGATCTGAACATATGAAATTCACTGGTGTTACCATGTTCTATGTCACCTTGAAGCAGCTGGGCTGATGGAGTGGAAGAATGGTCATTTTATAACTCATTGATAGTGCCAGCTGGGTGGCAATGCTTTCTGAACATTGTAATGTATTCCATATATCACCTAGTCAGGATTTAAGGATCTGTTGATCAAGAGGTAATCCATGGGTAGCTCCTCTCACCATTACCCCTACAGATTTAATAAAAAAAAAAAAAACTGTCTCCTTTTCATGAAACTTTGGGCTGTTAATATAGAAATCATAGTCTCCAAGACAGAAATGCTCCAACTAAGAACCTCAGTAATGGTTCTGTTAAATTGGAAACTCAGACTCCCACATGGTCACTTTGGGATCCTTGTGGTCCTGAAATGACAGGGAAAGAAAAGGGTTATTCTAGCCAGAGTGATTAACTATGACTGTCACAGGGAAATGGGGGCAAGGAAGAGAATGTCTGGATACAAGAGATCCCCTGGAGAGCCTCTTAACTCTCCAGTATGCTGTGAAAACTACAGCCACCCAATTCAGGCAGGACTGCTATTGGCACAGACCCTTTCAAAAATATGATTTGGGCCATGTTTGGAAGGCAGTGAGTCTGCAGCCATGATCCTCTGCAGGTTTTCTTGGTGAGACACAGAGGTGCTGGCAAGTTCCAGCTTTCCTCTATCTAACTTCCTTTACATCCAGCTCTTCCCCTTGAATGCTGCCTATGTTGATCAACAGCAACACCATGGGCACCACCCAGAGACAGAGATGACAGCCTTCCACACACTTCTCCACCAGTTCATGATCCCACTGAAGCTGCTGGATGGGTCTGGCTTCCCAGGATTCCACACAAGCTCCTACTTGTCCACAGACCACAGTGCTTCACAAGGAGAGATTAATGACTTCTCTCATCCTTCAACTTCCCTTTTTGGACCTTGCCTCTCACTTCCTTCCACTACTGTAGAAGTCCTAATTACCATTAAAAATCCCCCTTTCTAAATACTGACAATAGTTCTACTTGCCTGATCAAACACTGACTGCTAGAGCTCCACATTAGAAGGCAACATTTTTCAGACAGGTTATATTTCCTTGTTAACTCACCAGGAAATTTATTCTGTGCCTTGCTGTTTCCTTTTCAGACAAATCACTGACTTTTCCATCACAAAATGTTTGCTCTCACCAAGAAATGTCTGTGCCATCAAATTATAAGCATCATTATATTTTAGTCATAAATCCACAACAGTAAATAGATAATAGGAAGGAACTTGGGTTCCTATTCAACCTGTCTCAATATGGAAAACTTGACTGTGTTTTCCATCTCCCCACACCCACTCTTTGATTTGAACCATTAGAGGGACTCAATCAGTTAAAACAAGGAAAGGCACCTTTCTCTACATAAGACATGCAGATTTTCTTCACTTCCATGAATTGTTTGAAAATTGAGCTCTCACTGCCTTGAGGTGAAGGAAACTACTTTGTAGTTTGCTAAATGATTTGGACTCTTGTTCTAATGTTTCTTTAAGTTCTATTGGTGACAGACAAAGGGAAATAATGTGCATGCCTGTGTGTTTACTTGCACATACATGTGTTTATATAAAGAGTTTGTGGAGGAAAATCTGGGAAGAAATACAGATGGGTTCTTTGAAACCAGGAAGCCATAAAAGAGCAGGGAGGATATGCATGGGAGCTGCCTCAGTGGGACCACTGGGACAACCATTGTTCAAAAGCCTTTAGTCTTACCAGAACTGAGGCATTGCCAGAAAACGACCTAGTGTTCATAAAAGTAATAAGCTTCAATCGTCTACTGCCAGGGCCTCTCCCTGTAGGCTCTTGTTTGGGGGTAAAAGGGAATTTTGCTCCTTTTGTACCGTGTTTTGCAGTTAATTAGTGAGGAAGAGGAATTTCTCATCATCCTCAAATACTGTGTTCTGTGTCTTTCAGGGCATTCAGTGTGGGTACTTTTCCACAGCATTCCAGAATCCCGTAAGCTCAAAGTATGGCCAAGAGGGGAATGATCTTCCAATGAGTTGATGAGAAGAACGCCTGGAGACATCTAAAAGAGAGTAAGATAGAAAGCAAATTGAGGATGCCAAGTTAGTACGTTAGTGAAGATCCATTGTTACAAAAGCATGATAATTTCCACTGGAATGCTACTTGCTTTGATACTTTATAGGTACTTGAAGAAATTGCAAACATTTTCTCCATCACTTTCAATTGTTGATGGAATACACATGCATAGAGGCACTCTTTGATTAATTTTGAAATCCCAATTAAATTATGTAACTTCTAATAACTCACTTTAAAAAAAAAAGTAAAGTGTACCAAATTGATTTTCAAACTCTGCCTTGTAGTTGTTGAGTTGGGAGCTGGGATGGGTGCGGAGGTAACATCTAAGATGTTACATGAACTGCACATTCCCACCTCTCCAGCCTCATTTCCCCATTATCACTGTGCTCCAGTCACAGCTCATTGCCCTGAGCTCTCCTTGCCCTCTTCTACTGTAATTGAACTGGCTATTCCTTTTGCTGAGAAGCTTACCATTTTTGATGTCCTGGGTCTTCACCTGTAGAGCTCAACTCAAATGTAACCTCCCAGACTTCTGCCAACTAACCCTTTGGTCCCCATTTTCCCCTCTCTTAACATTTTTCACAAGTACAATATTATATTTAATTTTGTGGGCATTTAAACTCCATGGATACAGAGACCGTGTCAGATTTTTACCAAGCATTGTATTTCAGCTCCTGGCACAGAGCAAGTTCATCATATTTATTTAATAAATGAATATTTTTTCTTGAACACTTTTCTACCTTCAAATTTCTGTATCTATTTTTATTTAGAAATATGGCACCATACCAACCAATTATTTTCTTCTTACATCATATGTTAATTTATGAAAATTTATAAACTATATATTCTCCATTGAAGTATGGGAAATAAAAATATAGATATTGTTTTCTCAGAAATTAAATTGAAATCCTTTATTTGAGAATTTTTTAATAAATGGGAAATTGGATATGTAAAGCAAAAATTTGAATTTATATAATTTTGTAAGAGAAATGTCTAATGCTAAATGAATTTGTTTTATGCTAAATGAATGCCTTATGCTAAATGAATTTGAGGTTGTCTCTATTATCATGTTTACTTCATTACCCACTTGAAAACCATAAATGATGCCTTCTACCTGGGGATGACCTGTAATTTAGAAGTCATAGCATTAAATATTTTTAATGTTTCTCTCTTGTTTGCTATAATTTATTTTCCTTTACCTGACTATCAGATTTCATGCAGACTAGATATGTATCACAAGAAATATTTTTCACTTTATTTAAAATTCAAATGTCTGTTAAACATATATTTATCAGTAATACATTTCTTACTTAGTTTCTGAATCTTAAAATATAATTATAGCAGCCAGTTTGCATAGAAATAATTATCTTATGGGAATTTGAAGTTTGTATATAGATTACAAAAACTATAAAATACAGATGTTTTAAGATAAAGTATGAACTGCTTCAGCAAAAATCATTTTATGCAATAAATTTGTTATTTCACTGTATGAATGCATTTATGGATATGCAGAAAGAAAATCAACAAACTGAAAAATTTCTGAGGAAATCACCTAAATTCAGCACAGAGAAAAACAAAAGAGATATGAAATCTAATAGAGCAGTTAAAAGATCATAGAAGATCAAAAGAGGAGGTTCTATATACGTCTATTATGTCTTCAAGGGATGGAAAATAAAAAGGACAAAAGTCAATATTCAAAGATATTGGATGAAAATATATTGGTTTGAATATAATAAGTGGATTATTAGATAGAACAAATATAATGTGTCCCAGGCAAAATAAAATAATAATTTTAAAAATCTGCAATTTGTACATGCATAGTGGAAGTACAGAACACAAAACAAAGAAAATTATGAAAGCAATTGGAAAGAAAAATGGGACTACTTTCAAAAGAGAGACAATTAAACTATGTTTAGGCTTTGTATGAACAGAATAGAGGCCAGAAAACAATGATATAATATCCTAAAAATACTAATGGAAAATAAAGCCAAGTTAGATACATACACTAGATTATAATATAATTTCCAAGGGAGTAAAAAATACTTTTTTCAGTTGAACAAAAGCAACTGTAATATTTGCCTGGGATCATAAAAAATGTCTATGTTGAAATATGTGTATCTGTATTTGGAACTCTGTAGGATTTAGTGTGTTTTTGCTTCCCAATTCATAGCATAGTGCCTGGCACATGGTAAATGTTCAGTAATTATTTTTTCAATGGGTAAATTTGGAATGATCTACGTACTACGTGATACATTGGGAGTAAATGAGATGTCTAAAACTGGTTTGCAAATTAGGGTATTCATATTCTGAAGGTACTAAAAGATTTTCTAAGGGAGTCACAGAAAAGATAATTTTAAAAGAAATAAGTTCTAGATTCTCAACTTCAAGATATACTCTTCCCTATAATGGATTGGCCCAAGATTTTCCTGCAGTTAAGACAAAAGGACCCTTTTTATTTTCTTACCTCTCCTATCAAAAATCATCCTTTTCCACTTTTTAAAAATCTTTTTCCACTTGCCAAAAAAAAACCCCAAACAACGAACAAACAAACAAACAAAAAAACAGATGTAACACTCATGCAGAAGTTTCCTATGATGCACTCAACAAAGGGCAACTACAAATATATTTTTAAAGCAAGCATCATTTACCCATGGTGAAGTTTTGTCTCTCTTTGTGTTATGCTTTTTCCTTTGCAAGGTGAACCGTCATTAGAGACAGTATTTTAGCCTTTGTTGGGTTTTCTAAATTCAGATAAATTGAGAAAAGCTGTAAGTTAGTGTTTTGTATTTTCTTGAACACTTCAGAAACAAAAGAGAAACATTTTCACTAACTTTTGCTAAAGTATTATTTAATACTACTGTTTTAACTTAAGTGACATTCTTTCGTTTGTTGTCATTTGTCAGTTACTAGTATTCTTACTTCTTCATTCTTTCCATTTATTTTCAGATTTGTAATAATCTTATCTTTTAGTATATTACTGTAATTAATATACATAATAATCATAAATAGACCCTTTGTAAGCACCACACTTCTTAGTAGTCTTCTCTAATTAATTATCTTCTCTTCATTTACCACTCTTAATCTAACAGTTACTAAGATTCAAGTATGGGTACATTACTAGAATACAAAAACAGTCTTCATTATAGGGGCATGATCAATGCAATTTAACTCTTCAGGTTTAGTTGATTTATCCTTATTTCAAAATGTGAAGTATATTTTGTTTTAATTTAGTGTAAATATTATCTGTAATGATAATTTTAAGATGTAGAGCCTTCTGGTAAAAGGGAGGAGTAGGAACTAAACTACTAATCTTATCCAGTTCAAGAAATGGAACTCTACTAACTCTCCTGAAGCTCCCTGTAGACATCTTCCCAACCACAGCAGTCAACCGTCTTCCTAAAGGTAACCATTAACCTGATTGGCACAGTAATCGCTACCTGGTTTGCATCACTAAAAACAGCAGTTAAGTTTGCCTCTTTAAAAGCATTTGATAAAAGTAATCATAGAGTATATTCTCTTCTCTGACTTCTACTCAACATTAAACTGGTGAGATCCGCCCTTGTTGTGTTTGGCTATTTTGGGTGCTCTATTTTATTCCATTGTATGAATAGACCATGATTTATGCATCTATTCCTATGTTGATGGATATCTGGGGTATTTCTTTGTATTGGTTACTATGAGTCATACTACTCTGAACATTCTTGTACATATATCTGATACCCATGGGCATGCATTTCTCTAATGTGTATACTACTGAGTGGTATTCCTGGGTCTTAGTTTTATATACCTTCAGCTTTTGTAGATAGAACTTGGTAAATGATGTTTTAAAATATACACTTTTACTTGCAGTACATGAGAGATTAATTTCTTCCAAATTATTGCCTATATTTGATATAATCAACCTCTCTTTTTTTTAACCATTCTGGGAGTCATGTATCTCTGTGGTTTTAATTTCCTTTTCCCCAACCACTAATTCAATAAATAGATTGTTTCGTATGTATGAGGGACATTTGGATTCAATCTATTATGAAGTGCTAGTTAAGGTTCTTGCCCATTTTCCTATTGAGCTGTCAGACTTTTTCATATTTATTTGTAGTTTTTGTTGCTTGTTTGTAGTTAGTTTTTCTTTACAAGCCCTTTGTTGGTTATATGTATTGCAAAGACCTATTTTGTGTTTTTTTGTTTTGTTTTGTTTTGTTTTTTATGAGCAGCCACTCTGGTGTCTTTAGATGAACAGATGTTTTAACTTTAATGTAGTCAAATATATCACTAATTTCTTTTGGTTAGGGCTTTCTGTATCCTGATGAAGAAAACTTTCCCTAACTTGAAGTTCTGTGGTTCCTATGTGTGTTTCTAAAAATGTTATTTTTGCCTTTGACATTTATGTCTCCATCCAATAAGACTTTATTTTTGGATTTGGTGAGAAGTAAGGAAAAGTTTCTTCTTCTCTAAATATTTGAATACTGAATGGTCTCAGACCTTGTTTTGAAAACACCATTCTTTCTCCACTGATTGCCATGTCAACCTTGCCAAATCAAGTTTTTATATAATGTGTCTGTTTGGGAACTCTCAATTATGTCCTATTTTTTTAATTATTTATTCCTGGGTCAATACAATATTCTCTTAATATAAATAGCTTTATAATAATTCATAACATGTAGGAGAGCAAGCTCTCTTTTTCTGTCCTTTTTCAAGATTATCTTCAATTCTGTGTATAAATTTTATAATCAGTTTGCTAAGTTCCACCCAAAAAAAATTCTATTGGCTTTTGATTAAGAGTGCCTGAAATCTAGAGTTTTATTGGGAGAGAATTTACATCTTTATTAGGTCTTTCCATTATTGAAAATAGTATATAACTTCATTTATTTAGGACTTCCTTAATCAAAATGCATAGAAATCTCATCTCATAATAAGATGTGTCATCAGTGAAATTTAAAAATATGTTTGGGCCCTTGTCTTTGGCTGTTAGGATCAGGACTGTTAAAAGAAAACTAAGGTAGCTCAGAGATAAGGTTGTAAAATTTGCATTTCTGCTACAGGAAGCAAGAGAAAAACCCAATTCCTGATGGGAATACACCTGATGGAGATTTGGGAACTAGGCCACAATTTCATGGAGGACCCAGTAGTAAGATGAACTGATCTAGATCTGCCTAAATCACTAGCCTGGTGTTTTAGTTTCCTAGGCTGTTCAAAGCAATACCATGAAATGGTTCAGCTTAAGCAATGGGAATTTATTTGCTTACAGTTACAGTCTGGGAAAATGTCAAAGTCAATGCATCATCAAGGCAATGCTTTCTTCCTGAAGACTGGCTGCCAGTGATCCCTGGCTCCTCTGCCATATAGCAAGGCACATGGCAGTGTCTGCTGATCACTCTCTTCTCTTCTGGGTTTTGTTGATTTCAGCCTGATTTCAGTTACTTGCTTCTTTGGCTTTTTCTTCCTATCTTTGTGTTCATTTCATTTATAAAAGACTCCAGTAATAGGATTAAGACCTATCCTGGATGAGGTAGGTCACACAACTGAAACAGTCTCATCAGAAGATCCTGTGTACCATGGGTTTTCACCCACAGGAATGGATTAGATTTAAGAACATGTTTTTCTGAGGTATGTACAGCTTCAAACCACCACACATGGGTTTCCTTAAATTGTCTGTTAATTGGCTTGGGAATGGCTAAAACCACATTTGGAAGCTGAATTAGCCATGCTGTAGAGATTAGAGGGAAAAGAACTCAGGGTTCATGGAGATAATTTTACCACTGATTTTAATAAGCCCATGCTAATTAGGGAGCAATGCACAAGGTTTAAGAATACTTACTACAAGGAAGGGAATATGAGGGACACATTCTTGTCCCTTATCTGACTTTTCCTACAGGTCATGAAGTTTTATGTATTCTGTCTCTTAATCTGCTCCATTTTACCCCACTTCTCCAATTTCTTTGCCATTATCTGAATCTTGACCCATTTTTCTCTTCCCTGGAATATTGCACACTACCGTTTAAAGTCTGTGTGGTAAACCTTCTCAGAAATCAGAGTTACAGCCTTGTGTAAGAAAAGGGTTTCTCAAACCATCAAATCTGCATAATAATTGGCTTACTTGATTTTCTTTGTTTCTTAGGGTTTGTTTTCTCTTCCTGTTTTTTAAGGTTAATAAACGGTATCTGTCACCCATGTAATTCATGGATTCATTTAAGATGGATGAATGTTTAATGATCTTGAATACTTAGGATTAAAAATTCTATCAAAGCACAAAAGTATTATTATTAAAGAGCATGCTTTGTGGATGATAACACAGTTCAGGCAATACTATTTTGATTATCCCTGCTGAGTATAAAAGGCAGTTGAAAGCAATTTGCAATTTTATAGCCTGAGGATATTATTTCCTTGCAAAAAAAATTCCATTTCTGTTCCTGTTATTGCCTAAGTGCTTTATAGTTTGGGAATCTAGCTGAGTGGCAGATTCTGCTCAGAATTCTGCAACCTTTTGAATGACTTACATTGTCTTGTCTTTTGGGCAGAGCTCATGTGTTTTTTAATAAATAATTAGTGTATTGACAAAATAATGCAATTTTGGTACTATTTCTGTTTGACTTAATAAACTAAGTAAGGAAACTTGAAATTGAGTTTTCAAACCTACTATAGTCTAGTCATGTTAATGTTAGCATGGGAATTACTTGAAATTAATTTTTTTTCCTTATAAAATGAGTTGATAGCCAAAATCATCTTTCCAAGGGTCTATTTATTTTCTGATACTCGTTTTTTATTCTTAGAAGCTCAAGAAATGAAGTACAAGTATAAATAACTTCAAACATTAAGTCCTTCAGGTTTTTGTGTTTTTTTTGTTCCTGCTAAGCTGTATCTATAGAGTTTTTATATATGACCTAGGGTTTTTAATATCACTGTGCAAAGTGTAATTTTGCATGATATTTACCTTATTTTTTTTCAACTGCAGCATATACTGATGTCCAAAACACAATGAAAACGTTATAATGCTCTGGGTATTACACCTTAGTAATGTATAAAACTATGAGTTTCAGAGGTAGCCATTTTGTTCAAGGTAAACTTTTGCTTTAAGGTCAGTTAGTTATTTCCAGGATGATGGAAAAAGAAATGATGAAATACCATTGTATGCAGTCAGCTCAATGCAAAGGTTGAAGTCTGTGATGTTTGCTTGGCTGTCTAGCCTCTACATTCCATTTGATTTTCTCACCATTGCCAATACTTTACCACCACTAGCTTTAGGATTACAATGCTTTACTACTCCAAATTCCTTTAAAATACAATATAATTTAGTTAAGATTTTCTGAAATAAAGCTGGGAAAATGTAGTGAAACATATCACACAAATTGAAAGTATTATAATCATTTTATTAGGACATATTTACACCAACTCTTTAAAGAATATGTATCATTTTTAACAACAATTGCTCATGATAATAAGAAAAAATCCACAATTAATAATTATTAATAAGCATAGTTTATATTATCAGTATATTAATAATTATAATGAATATTATTAATGTGTGTAATTATGCTAAGTATAGCATTAATATTTACAAATAAAATTAATGATAAATAATTCATGATTGCTTCTTATGTTTGGCTCATTATATCCACTTCCCTCCCCCATGGTAATATTCAAGTTAGGTGTATTGTACTTCCATTTATTCTACATTCTTTTATGAGTATATATTCACATTTGCAAGTACATGCACACATGTACAGAGTTAGCTGTAGCTCTGTTGTTTTTCATTGATAATAAAGCAGGATTTTCTTAAACAATTTAGTTTGCAACTTGCTCTTCTTCCTTGTCAATGCGTATTATAATATCATAAAGCTGCTTTTTATTTTTGTAGGATCAAATTCTAAAAATGTAATCACTGGGTCAAGAGTAAAAATATGCCAAGATTACATTAGCCTTTCTAGATACAGCAGTTGTAAATAAAGACAATATTGATTCTCACTTTCAGTACTTATTCGTCTGATAATATTTTCTTGATTTCACATTAGCTCCACCCTCCAAATTGTTGGTGAATTATACAAATGATAGTGAGTGTCCCTTGGCTTGTTCTTGGTTTATAATAAATAGCTTCAGCAATTTTAGTTATACTGTGATTCTTGCTGCTGCATTTTGGTAGTTTGTTTGTTTTTAAATCATGTTCAGGTGACTTTTATCTATTCCTGATTTATGCAGATTTCCTTAAGATTACCTGTGCATTTTAGTAACTTTTAGCACGTAATTTTTTCTTTTTAAATCAAAAACTTATTTTATTTGTTTGGTTACACATCTGCCTCTACAATTCCAGGCTAAATGCTTTTATTTTTTAAGTGCAACTTTACTGAGATATATTTACATACCATACAATTATTCAAACTATACAATCAGTTGTTCACAGTATCATCATAGAGTTGAACATTCATCACCACAATCAATTTTTTGAGCATTTTCATTACTCCAAGAAATAAAAATGAAAATAAGAATAAAAATAAAAGTGCAAAAGAACACCCAAAACTTCTCATATTCCTTTCCCCCCACCATTATTCATTTGCTTTTTGTCCTTTTTGTCCCCCTTTTTTCTACTCATCTTGCTGTACACTGGATAAAGGGAGTGCTAGCTACAAATGTTTTCACAATCACAGTCACACTGTGTAAGCTGTATAGTTATACAGTCATCTTCAAGAATCAAGGGTACTGGATAGCAGTTCAACAGTTTCAGGTATTTCCTTCTAGCTATTCTAATACACTTAAAAATTAAAAATAGACATCTATAAAATGCCTAAGAATAACCTCCAGAATAACTTCTTGACTCCATTTGAAATATCTCAGTACCTGCAACTTTATTTTGTTTCCTTTATCTTCCCCCTTTTAGTCAAGAAGGCTTTCACAATCCCATGATGCAGGGTCCAAGCTCATTCCTGGGAGTCATGTCTTACTTTGCCAGGGAGATTTACACCTCTGGGAGTCATGTCCCATGTAGAGGGGAGGTAGTGAGTTTACCTGCAATGTTGGCTTCTTTCATCTGAGCAATGAAAGAAGTTCTCTAAGGGGGTGACCCTTAGGCACAATTATAAGTAGGCTTAGCCTCTCCTTTGCAGTAACATGCTTCATAAGGGCAAGCCCCAAGATTAAGGCAACTACTACTACCACTATTATAGTCCCAAGGCTTGCAAGAATTTCAGGAATTCCCCAGGTGGGGAAGTTTAATGTTTCCAAATTTCCCCCAGTCCCTCAAGGGGGCTTTGCAAATACAATTTTATTCTCCACCCAAATTACTCTGGGATGTATCGGGCTTCATGTTAACCTGTGCAAACCAACCAGATATCACCCCCTATTCAAGGGTCCATTTAATTATGGTGTTTGAATAAGCTGACCATACAAATTAAATTATATAGTGTGCTACAGAAAACATAGATTTTCCACCAAATAAATGCCAATTCCTTTGGTCTCAAATAGAAGTTAAAATTTTAAAACATAGCCAATATCATCCTTTTCTGTTTAGCCTGTTTACCTTAGTCCTAACCAAGTCCATTTTGTTCATATCTCTAATTAAAAATTAGTCTGCTCTCTTTTTTAGCTTCTTAACCATTTGCTGTATGGGGTAATGCTGACATTCATAGCTGCTGAACTCTGGCTCTGAGTTTCATATGTCACACAGATACCCAAAGTTCCAGGGACTGACCAGGTTAAACACAAATAGCTCATCATCTCAGAATTTAGCAATAACCATTATAACTCATGAATAGATGTGAGTGCTGTAAGAGCTTACAATCTAGAACCTTTACCATAAGCCTTTCTCTGATAGCCTATGCTCTCAGATTCAATTTTCAGAGTTTGCACATCATAGTTGGTCCATATTAGTGAAGTATTATAATGTTTTTCTTTTTGATTCTGGCTTATTTCACTCAACATACTGTCCTCAAGGTCCATTCACCCAGTTGCATACCTCACAACTTCATTTCTTCTTGCTGCTGCCCAATATTCCACTGAATGTATACACCACAGTTCACCATTCTGTTTTTTTGGTCGATGTACCCTTAGGTCATCTCCATCCATTGCAAATCATGAATACTGCTGCCATAAACACTAGTGTGCAATGTCCATTCATGTCCCTACTCTCAGTTCTTCCAAGTATAAACCAAATAACAGGGTTGCAGGACCATATGGCAACCCCATAGTTAGCTTCCTGTGGAACCAACACAGTGTCCTCCAGATGGGCTTCACCATTCTACTTACTTACCAACAGTGAATAGGGACATCCCTCTCTCCACATTTTCTCCAGCACTTGTATCCCTCTGTTTATTTTTTGAACACTCTTATTCACACACCATAGAATCCATTCTAAGCAAGCAATCAGTGATTCCCAGTATAGTCACATAGTTATGCATTCACCTCCACAACCTATATGAGGACATTTCCATTTCTTCCACAAAGAAAGAGGAAAAGGGGGGAAAATGAAGAATAAAAATATAAAAGATAAAAGAAAAATAAAAATAAAGTAAAATACAATTGAAAGGTCAGACAACACCAACACAAAGAATCTCCTATCACTCCCTTATAACCCCCTCTTATAGACATTTAGTTTTGGTATGTTGGCTTTGTTACAATTAATGGAAGCATCTTATAATGTTACCATTAACTATAAACTTTAGTTTGCATTGATTGTATTTTTTTCCTTGTACCATCTAATTTTCAATACCTTGTAATGTTGACATTAATATATTCTCCCTCATTTAAAAACATTCTTATATTTGTACATTTAATCACCATGACTGATCACTCTAGAATTCACTAAGTTATACTATCTCAGTCTTTACGTTCTATCTTTCCTTCTGGTGTCATACATGCCCTTGCCTTCCTCTTTCAACCATACTCTCACTCATCTTTGTTCAGAGTACTTCAGTGTTGTGCTACCATCACACAGTATTATGCTATCCATTTCTGGATCTATACAATACATCTTTTTTACCCTTATGTACTCCTTCAGAATCAAATGCCCAATTTCTAAACTCTTTCTTTCTCCTGATAACCAGTGTTCTCAACTTTAACTCTCAAACTTTACTCTTCAATGTTAGCTCATGTTAGTGACTCCATAGAGTACTTGCCCTTTTGTTTCTGTCTAATTTCACTCCGTGCAATGTCCTCAGTCTACCATTATGACTTTTGGAATTTATATGGCATATCTTATTTTATTTTATCCCCCCCCCTTTTTGCTCTCACTGATATTCTTCATTTCTACACTCTTCTCCAAACCTCTCTCTCCTGTCTTTTCCTACCTGCCTTTAGTACTCCCTTTACTATTCCTTGTAGAGCAGGTCTCTTGTTCACAAAATCTCTCAGTGTCTTTTGTATGAAAATATTTTAAACTATCCCTCATTTTTGAAGAACAGTTTTGCCAGACATAGAATTCTTGGTTGGCAGTTTTTCTCTTTCAGTATTTTAATATACCATGCCAGTGCCTTCTCTCCTCCATTGTTTCTACTGAGAAATCTGCACATAATCTTATTGAGCTTCCTTTGTATGTGATGGATTGCTTTTCTCTTGCTGCTTTCAGAATTCTCTCATTGTCTTTGACATTTGATAATCTGATTATTAAGTGTCTTGGAATAGATATATTCAGATCTATTCTGTTTGTGTTGCACTGCACTTCTTGGATCTGAAATTTTATGTCTTTCCTAAGAGATGGGAAATTTTCAGTGATTATTTCCTCCATAATTATTTCTGCCCCTTTCCCCTTCTCTTCTCCTTCTGGGACATCCATGACACATAAGTTGATGTGCTTCATGTTGTAATTCAGTTCCCTGAACTGCTGCTCATATTTTTCCATTCTTTTCCCTATCTTTTCTTTTATGTGTAGGATTTCAGATATTTTGTCCTTTAGTTCCTGAATCCTTTCTTCCTCCTCTTCAAATCTGCTGTTTATGCCTCCATTGTGTTTTTCATCTCTTTTATTGTGCCTTTCATTTCCTTAAGTTCTGCCAATTGTTTTTTCAAGCTTTCAAGTTCTTCCTTATGTTCACTCAGTGTCTTCATGTCCTTCATTTCTTTTGCCATATCTTCCCTCAACTCGTTAATTTGATTTTTGAATTGATTTACCATATTTGTTTGAAGATTTTTAATAAGTTGTTTCAGCTCCTGTATGTCATTTGAAGTGTAAGTTTGTTCCTTTGACTAGGACATATCTTCATTTTTCCTAGTGTGATTCATAATTTTTTTGTCTAGGCATCTGGTTTCCTTGATTAACCCAAACAGATTTTCCCAGACCAGATGGGCTCTGGTCTCAGGATGTGTAATCTATATCAGGTTTCCTTGAGGATGAGACCCAGAAGGTTATCAGACTTTCCTGGGGGGCCTTTAGATGCTGTGCTTTGCCTATCCTGCCCAGCAGGTGGCAGTTGTCATCCTGTAGCTCCCCACACCAGTGTAAAGAGGTGGTTTGCCTTTAATTCTCAGTAGACCTTGTCCCCTGTCAGGGGGACAACCCAGATTTCTGGGTTGAGAGTGTCAGAAGCCAAGCTTAAGTTGTTTCTGCCCACCACCACCCCCCCCCAGGCCCTAGGTCTGAGTTCTCTGAGGGAGGGCAGACACTTGAGCTGGGTCCTGCCTCCCCCATTTCTTAGGGAAGATAAGCCCTTTAGGGATTTTTCTCCTGCATTTGACTTCTTTATTTGTCTCTTTAACTATCTTAACTCCACCCTTGCCAGTGTCAGAGCTGACAATTGAAAATGCCTGAGGCTGTCTCTAATGAGCTACTTAGAACAAGAGAAAGAAAAGGAAAAAAAGAAAGAAATCTCCTTTTCAGAGCTAGTCCCCAGCCCCCTCTTAACCCACCCCCTCTCCCCTGGTCATCAGTCAAGAACCAGAGTTGGTGCCCAGTTCTATGTGCTCCTTTCATTGGCACACGGCCCTTTTTCAATATTCTGAGCTCAGCTGACTCTGAAAGCCTCTATTTTTATGTATTTATGTTTTGTTTTGTTTTTTTTTTCTATCAGCCTTACCTCCTGTCTGCAGGGAGAAACCTCAAGTTCCTTTCCTGCTTGCTTCAGGTTTATCTTTTTTCATAGCTTTTATTCAGTAGTCCAAGTTTGTTAACTAAAATTGCAGTTGGAGCTTGGTTGAGCAACCTTCCCTTCCTCCTAGTAGACTTCTTTTTTTCCCACAGGGATATGTTTCAGCTCAGGCTGACATTCTGGTGGGGGAGGGGGTGACTGTGCTGCAGTTTTGGGAGCTTTACTTATAGGTCTATGCTGTGATCTCAGTCATTCCACCCATTATAGACTGGTGTACAATGTGTGTCCAGTCACAGATGTCCCCCAACAGTTGTTGCAGACTGTTTAGTAGTTGTTCCTTGCTATTTACTAGTTGTTCCAGAGGACTAACTAAATTCTACACCTCCCTATGCCACCATCTTGCCCTGCCTCCTAGCATGTAATTTTGCAATCCAATAGTTTGTATTTTAAATTTCTTAATATGCCCACCCATGTTTTGGAGCATTAAATATTTTATTTTGCAATTGCAGTGGATCCAGAATGAAAACTATTTTCATTAAAAGGGTTCCTTCTTTACATCTAACTACATATTTTGGTCATAAAAGACTGAGGGGGCTCATGAAGTCATCTGTGTCCTATCTCCTCCCTCTTCTATCCTTAATATTTTAATCCTTCACTGATAAGATTTGATGGGCTCTCTTTTCCCCTCGCCTTTGTTCTCCCTCTTGGATTATTGTTTCCAGCTGAGGTATTCATACTGGCTCCCACACTGTCTATGCAGAAATTCACCTAGCATCCTGGCCAAGATTCTGCTCCCCTTATCTCCCTGACAGGATACTACTATAAGAATTGGGTATTTGGGGCACGTTGAAAAAAAAAATACTTAATAAATCAGAACACAAATCTGCTTTAACCATGTGTGGCCAACAGACAGTAATGGGAATTTTAGTTCTGGGAATGCTTAATTCAATATTTTCTCTTCTTAAATGGTTAAATGGCACCATAGAGATAAAATGTTTATGGATAAAATTTTATTCAGGGGTCTCATAATATAAATTGCCTTGCCCCCTAATAATCTAATGCTTAAATCACATATCTTGGAATATAGTGGATATTGGCAGTATATTTTAAGAAGCTGAGAAGAGAAAAACAAATATATCTGTTATTTCAAATATAGAATTGTGCAGCACAATGAGCATATCTACATCAGAATATCTTTGAATACATTTGAAAACTCTGCACATGTATATGAGTCTTCATTGTTGCTTCTAAAAGATTAACATTGACTTATTTCAAAATATATTCTCTTATACAATACTTATTATTTGCCACTTCATTCTTAATGTCTGCCCCACCTTTCACAAGGACTGTGGACTTACATGGTTTTCAAATATAATTACTCTAAAGGAATGCAAGAAAGCAATGTTTATATGCAGGAAAATAAATCTCTCAAAGAAAGGTTGGTTTTTAATGCTTGCGGTTGTGAAGTTTATTGGATGCAAAGTGGGTTTCTGCAAGAATAACACATTCTAATAATAGTCCACTCACCACATATTGTTCAAGACAGGAGAATGATACCTACATAAGTAGAGAGAGAGAGAGAGAGAGGAAGAAAGAAGGAAAGAAACTTGCAGATATATTACAAAATAAAATCAATCCACAAAGACAGAGAAAAAAGGTATAAGGCCTTTGAAGATATGTTTATAGTATAAATAGATATTCAATGTGATAAGTTTTTTTTTCTTCTTTAAGAAAATGAACATCATAACAGAGATGTTATATCTCTTGGCGTTATCTACTTCCTCGCTACTCAAAATTTGGGGTAAGGACCAGTAGCATCTGTAACACCTTGGAGCTTATTGGAATTACAGTAACTCAGGCTCCACTCCAGACTTACTGAATTTGCATTTTAATAAGATGCCCAGGTGATTCTTATACACAAAAGTTTGAGGAATTCTTCAAGCACACATAAATTCACATATCTATGCACATGCACATATCTTTGTTACTTATATTTAATAAAACTCAGTTACCTTTGACCATTTATACCCGTACAATTTCCTAAACCTCTTGGTACACAGTAAAAAGAATAAAGTGATTAAAATCTTTCATGAAAGTCAAACACTTACTTCTTTAAAAAGTACCATGTATTTAAATAAATAATTTCTCAGTATTTGGTTTGAACCCAAGGTAAAGTCATGTAAAAGACTAAATAGAATGTATCAGAAGAATCCCAGTACCAGGAAATTAGAATGACTTTTAGTATTTCTGCACCTTAGTGGAGTCTATGTAAATATCATCTCTTCTATAAAGTGCTCGGCTCTAATGAGTAAGGGGCAATCTCAGAGTTACCTTCTTTGGGGGCTGTTTCACTACCAGTTATGTCCATATACTTTTTACCATTACACTCAGGGCAATCAATCTTTGTATTGAAGTATTTTTCTGTAGATATTCCCAATTCTGCTTCAGCAACACATTTCATGAAAGTTAAGACAAAGTAAGAAAAGATCATGCCTAGTAACTGTTGTGCAGTATTTTTTTTAGAACTGAGATTTCCTGAGGAGTTAGCTAAGGCATTCAGAAATGAAAAAACAAGATTCAGGCTTAAAAAAAATGTTTTTGGAGGACATTCCTCTTACAAGGAAAAATAAAACTTTATGTAGGTCAGAATGCTAAACTAGGTATCACATGATAGAATGCATATTCTTAGTGAAAATGTACTATCCGTATTTTATTCATCTGTGCTCCACTGTTTAGCATTTGCCTTGGGTTTATGTAAATATGTGTATGTGTGTTTGTGCATGAATGTATATGTATATATTTTTGTATGTATGTGTATATATATGTGTGTGTATATGTATATGTGTGTCTATATATTTGCATGCTGGTCAGAAAGGTTTTGCAAACTGAGTCGAATTAGTTCTTTGTTGTGCTTGTTTTATTTTTTCTATAAATTGAATTTGCATTGATAATTTCAAAAATTATCCTTTAACTTCACCAAATGCAATTTAAAAGAACTTAGCTTATGTTTTTGTCAACAACAGCTTTACAATACTGTTAAGATTTATAATAAAACACTTGATGTTTGGCCTTCAGCTTCTTGGTTAATCTTTTTAAGCGTTACATTTCTCATTTTAAATTAGGATATAGTATTTCCTTTTTCCACCATATGGAGATATTTTAAGGATATGAAACACATAAAAAGAACCTAAAAACTAAAGGTTTTCTCCTTCCTCTTTGTTCCTCTCTCCCTCTCCCTCATTATTCCTTCAGATTGCTCAAAACAAATCAAAGGAGCATGTGTCTGATGGGGTAGGGCGTGAAGGAATGTGATCAGAACTTAGTAAACCTCATGGTCATGAAAGACATGTACAGAGAGTGGAACTCTTTCAGATGGACAGAAACTAAAGAGAGTTAAGTCACATGATAACTAAATGCTATGTGCAATTCTGAATTGGATACTGGACCAATAAAAAATATTATTTGGACAATGTGAATGTCATCTTATGCTAGGTGGTAATCTTTTATCAATGCTAAGTTCCTGATTTTGATGGTTGTACTCTAGTTATGTAGGAGCTTATCCATACTTTTAGGAAATCACACACTGAAATATTTAGGGGTAATGGGGCATCCTGCCTGCAAATTACTTTCAAATGGTTCAGAAAAAAATAAATAAGATGTATATATATATGATTTTTAAAAAAGGTAAACAGCTAGATAATTTAGCTCTTTTTACTATTTTTGCAACTTTTCTATAAGCTTGATATTATTCTGAAATAGTTTTTAAATCTAAAGGTTTTATACTAAAGACATAAACTAATATGATGGATCCTTTATATAGGGTCTTCATGAGAAACAAAATAAATACATAAAAATTAAAAAAAAAAAAAAAAGCTTTGCTTCTGAAATACAAAAAAGTGTCTTGGTCACTCTTTCTCCAGAATGAAAAATAAACAAACATTTCTCTAACATGACTTTACATGGTTTTCTGCAGATGAATGGAAAAATGTATGTTGTAGGAAAGGCCATAGGAGCATATTGCTGTGATTCTGGCATCTAAAAATGCTGTGATTCTGAACCGAATAAGGTGTTTCTTTATCTTGCAACATGCATGCAGCCAGAGAATAACCTGATAGTTACTCAACTCAATCCTTATTATTTTAGTATAACAAAATATACAGAGTCATTAAGACAAAGAATTATATGATATGAAAAATCTAAATGTCAGCTATACTAACCATTGGTACATTTTCAATAATTGCATAACTGGAGACTTAAAAGTTTATATACATGTATATGTATAATATGTATATTTGTATATATAATATGTGTATATAAAATGTATACTATGTGTTATATATACAGTTTCCAACAACTTATCAATACTATTTTGTGTGCAAACACAATGTAGTCATTGACAGGAAGGTGGAACTTGGTCCCTGCCTAAAAAAGCACTGACATTATGGATTTCTTTATTTAACTCTCCTCATAGATGCATAGTATCTCTTTAGCTGTCAAAAGCAAACAAAGAAACAAACAAACACACAAACAAAAACGTGCCACCATACCACAGAGCTGTTTTCAAGATGCTCAACATTGAATAAAGACTCTCTCAGTCTTGATTAACTAGATACAAAATGACTGTATCGCATGGAATGTTTTCATGTTCCTTTTCAGCAGGGTGGTGGATCCATCTATTTGTGGAATGCATTTAGAGACCATACAGGAGTTGAAAATAATCACCACACTGGTCTCTCTAATAATCAAGCAGGAGAGAGAGTAAGAAATAAGATTTATTCAACTATAGTAGGTTTATCACTCTTCATAGATTCTTAGTACAGGAGCAAACACACACAAATGCACACTGTACTTAGAGAAATACTGAAGTTATCACCTGCTTTGGATTTGGTACATAAGAAGCAGAAATTAAAACACAAAGAACATTTGAAGCTAATTATGATAAAAAGTAAAAGGGCACTTAAAAAGAGTTGAATCTGGAAACACTTGGTCACCGTCAGAAGCACAGTAGACTTGGAGGCGGGCGAAAGCTGTAAAAGAAGGGAGAGTGTTCCGAGGGGGCAGGGCTGCTAGTTGGGATGATGAATTTTACCAAAGGCAATTTTCTCCTGGAACAGGATCACAGGAGTTTAGTAGGTGAAAGAGAGGAGCAAATGAAACTAAGAGTCACTTTGAAGTAGGGAGGAAGATTATAGCTTTAGAGGAAATGGGAAATGAAGGTCTTATTTGAGAAAAGCAAAACGTATAGCATCTATTATATATGTGAATGATTGTTAAATTTCTATTTACTCCTAAACTCTCACCTCACCTGCAGATCATTTTTATGTTCCACATGTCAAACCTTATCCCCAAAATATGCCAAGTGTGTGTACTAAAAGCCCAGCTTAGCCTATAGCACCTAGCTTGGTCCTCATTTTATATCAACTAACTATTTATTGCAGATATTTATTAAGTGGCAAAGACAGAATTGTTTGCAATGAAATGTAGGCTCCTAAAGATATGTAACTGGAAAAGGATCTCCAGGTTTAATGAGTTTCAGTCCCATCAGTGGGTCTATTAACATGAAGTTCATCCAATTAATGCAAAGCAGCTCGCTTTATAAAAACACTTTAAGTCCTCTCAAAATTTTTTCATAATTAAACTAGAAATCTTAGCTCATTTAGTGTCAACATATAGGACTAGTCCTAGACGGTAAAGCATTTGCGATTTTTCATTTGACTTTTTCAGTAATTTACATATTTCATTTATATTACATTATTAAGTCCTGAGGTAAATAGAAAAAAAATTTGAAAAGCCTTTTTGATGTTGATATAAAATTACTTTGGTGTTACCACATGCTATATATTATATCCCTTAGAATTAATTATTCACACACTTATTCAAAGGATAAATGTACACACATATTGCATGAAGGTGATGGACAGCAATTATGCATCAGGCATATTTCTAACGTAGATGCTAGAAATACAGCTGGGAACAAATCATAAAACATCCTGTGCTCATGGAATACTTTATCTCATTTGCTTTTTAAGTTGATACCATATTACTGAGTGTCCTAGTTTGCTAATGCTGCAGAATGCAAAACACCAGAGACGGATAGGCTTTTATAAAACGGGGGTTTATTTCACTACACAATTACAGTCTTAAGGCCACAAAGCATCCAAGGTAACACATCAGCAATCGGGTACCCTCACCGGAGGATGGCCAATGGCGTCCGGAAAACCTCTGTTAGCTAGGAAGGCAGCTGGCATCTGCTCCAAAGCTCCGGCCTCAAAATGGCTTTCTCCCAGGACGTTCCTCTCTAGCAAGCTTGCTCCTCTTCAAAACATCACTCCCAGCTGCACTCTCTTTCCTCTTTGAGTCAGCTCATTTATATAGCTCCACCGATCAAGGCCCACCCTGAATGGGTGGGGCCATGCCTCCATGGGAACATCTCATCAAAATTATCACCAACAGCTGGGTGGGGCACACTCCAAGCAAATCCAACCAGCACCAAAACTTCTGCCCCACACAAGACCACAAAGATAATGGCATTTGGGGGACACAATACACTCAAACCGGCACACTGAGTCACTTATTTCTTCAACAAATCCAACTCTGTTCATAGAGCAAAGTTCTTTCAACCTCATGAATATTTTATAGTAATATTAGACGTTACTAAAATCTGAAGTACTTATTCTCTCAGGAAGGCCATGATAGACAGGTTGGAAGCTGTACTTACTGGTTTATAAGTGGAAAAACAGAGAAGGCACTCTCTGTCTTGTTGGTTAAGGGCAAGGCTGGGTCTGCACCTAAGATACCCTGATTTCACGGTTCAGAATTTGTCAAAATCACATTCTGTACAGTTCCATTGCTCTTCATTTAGGCCTTCTTCTATGCTTAAAATACCCCTCTCATTTCTTAGCTAAGTTTTATTTTCTTCTTCTATTTTCCTTATCTCCCTTTCTTCTTTCACACACACACACACACACACACACACACACACACACAAATTATTTACTGTGCTGGAGTCTGGCAATATAACAAGAATATAAACCACATATGAATCCTGCCCTGGCATTCTCGAGTTCATAGACTAGGAGAGAAAAGCCATTATAGTTAAAAAAAAAAAAAAAAAAATCACCTAGCAGATATTAAATGGCCATTGTTGGTGATGCTGAAATGGAGAGGTCCATGGCGTTGTAAGTGAGCTCAGAGAGAATCTGCCTTAATCAGGGGTCAGAGAAGGTGTCCCTGATGAAAGGGGGTCATCTGAGCTAAAATCTGAAGGGTGAGGAAGAGGTAGCCAAGAGAAAGAGGAGGGCCAAGCATTCGGACAGCATGCTTATCTTGTACAAGGAAGGATTATGGCAAGTGCAAGCAAATGAAAGAAATCCAGTGTGGTGGGACAAGCAGGAAGGGCCAGAAAGCTATGTTAGGGTTTTTCTGCCTATCCCGCGACAAATGGGAAGTTGTTACTCTAACTAAAGCAAAGGAGTGACATGATTGAAATCACTTAAGTTGCAGCATGGAGAATGGTAGAGGGTGGATGAAAATGACTAGTTATCAAGCTAATGATGGTACTTGAAGGAGAATGGAGAGAATTGGGGAGATTCAAGAGCTTTTTAGGGGCTAAGATCACTTGGATTTTGCAATGAATTGGCTAGCAGAGATGACAAAGAAAAACTGTAAAGAATATTTTGCATTTCTGTATTGGGCATACATGAATATTGGTGACATTTGCTGCCTGAAAATAAAAATACATGAAATATCAGTTTCATTTATCCACTCTAATATTTTTGGAGTAATTCTATACCTTGCCACTATGATTTTTTAAAAAGCAATATTAAACAACCCATCCCAAATTGTTCAGGCTGATCTTCAAACGGTCAGCTACTACTATAAAGAATATTGAGCAACTGGTTATGAATAAGAAAATAAAATACTACATATTGAATAGGCAATATGATATTGTTGATGGTAGTTCATAAAAATGTTTAAAACATTAAAATTTAATTTGAAAAGTGGAACCAATGAAAAATGTTTGGTACCTAAGAAATGAAAGGCTACAAATGAATAAGACATATTCTGCCTGCTATTATTACCACTATTATTACTTTTTCACTTCATTTAAATGAATTATTTTGCTTTTGATATCTAGAAAGAAGAAATAGTCTATAAAAGGGTGCTGATTTTTCCATTTCCTTAAAAATGTTGTAATAGTACTTAATTCCAGAAAAATGAGTCTTTATATTTTGTTAATTGCATTGTCATAAAAGATCTCTTCATTACAATTGACTTTCTCTACCCTTTTCTTAAGTTCAAATTTTAAAAATAATAGTTGCATATTACTTTTATATTATAAAACAAAGCAATTTCAAGCAATGCACACTCATTTAGCCATGATAGACACATTTATAATTGTATTTATGGTTTAATCTAGGTGTATAGTTTAGGTGAAGGAATTTTTTTTAAATGTATGTTTTATTTCTATTGTTATAGCAACAAACTTGATTTTCAGTAGTAATTATGTTGTTATTTGGTTGTTATATTGTTACATATATACTGTTACATTATAGTATACTTGATATAATCTCTATTGGATATTTATATAAATATGTTTCCTCATTGATTAAGAACCCTGATAATGTATGGTCTCAAATTATTTTCACTTCTATCTCAAAATGCTGAAAATACAGGTATGCATAATTGGCTTTTTATAAATATTGATTCGATAAATAAATTGTTTTGCTTGTAACACATTTCTGGGGTCTCCGTATTTTCTTTTTCCCTTTACAATCTTTTCACTGACTAAAATATGAAAGAAATAATTTTTTAATAAAACCTGGCATCAGAATTGTAAAAGCAACAGTTCAAGGAATAATAATATAAGTATACTATTATAAACAAATAAGGCAATATCTGCAAAAACAGGTAAAGTTGTTAAAAGCAATTACCTCTAGGAAGCAGAAATGGTAAAGCAGATGTGCTATTTTTCACTCTAAGGCTTTCAATACTATTTATTTATTTTTACTATCATACATAACTTTATTCAATATTTTTCAAAAGTGAAGGAAAAATGAATTTTGAAAGGATGGGGAAAATGATAAACAGAAATGAAAGCCTAACAAAGTCCTGATCATATCTGATTCCCTAGTTCCAGCTGCTCTCCGACTCTCCCCACTTCCCTTGTTTTGATTATATGAACACAAATCAGCATATATAATTTACCTCAAGACTGATACTTTCGATTGCAGTCAGAGGAATGTTTTATAATAGCATTGCTTTTATTTATAAGCAGCATATAAAATCTTACTCCACCTGTCATATACAGGACCTTGTAAGTATTGGTAGGTGATTTAAAAGTTATTTTACTTGTATTTGACTGCCGTTGGAGGGTTATAAGCAAGGAAGGAATAAACCATATTTATGCTATGAAAATATCTCAATGGCTGCTGGATAATAATTAGACTGGATGGAGGAACACGAAATTTGGGAAGATTCTGCAATAGTCTGGATGAGAGGCAATGGGCACTTTGACCAAATTTGAACAGGATTGATGGACAGCAGTGGTTAGAATAATGACTTATTTTGACTGGAGAACTAGTTAGAACTGCAATGTATTAGACGTAGGTTGTGAAATTAAGAGAGGAATGCAGGATGACTCCATTTTTCTTTTAATCCTAAAATGAAATAGTTATTGGCATACTAAAGTACTTATTGACAAGGCACTTGTATATGAGAAAGAGAAATACAATTTTAGAGACTTTCAAAGTTCTAATCTATGAACATGGACCATCCAAAATGCTTCGTGTGTGTGTGTGTGTGTGTGTGTGTGTGTGTGTGTGTGTGTGCATGGGGGGGATATTGAGAAAGAGAGAGATGTATAAAACCTGCATCTATCCAGATCCGTGGTTCCATAAGCTGACTGAATTCAGTCCAGATGCCTCAGTGACCAGTAAGAATAGCTAACTACTTTTGAAGCTATGAATAATATATTCCCTAGCTTTTTTTCTTTTGCTTCTTTGTTTGAAGTTGAGATTCATATGCATATGATCAACTCATAAAATTTATACTCTTAAAGCTAATGAATGCTGTTTGTACCTCTTCTTCCTGTTCTCTAAACCTTTTATTGGAGAGAACCTGGTCAAGAGCCCCTTCTTCCTCCTGTCTAGTCATGACCATGGACATGAAAGAGATTATCTTAAGATCCCCAGAGATGCTGTCTTCTAACTGTCCGACACCAGTTACAGGAAAGACCTGGGCATATTTCCTCTTATGAACTGAATTCCCTGTCACTAAGTTCTTGACAGAACAAAACATTTCTTGAACCATTATTTCTAAAAGAGTAAAGTTCTAATTGCACTCTTTCTTTTTTCCATAAAAGGGCCTTTAATGCTTTGACATAAAGTATAACAGGTTTTTACTTTATTCTGTCATGCTTAAACATACTGTCCAAAATATAATTGCTTTCTCAGATATTTAGGGATTATTTTTTGAGTATGAAAAAAAGTTTACAGTTTAATTGCAACTTCATATAAATGTCATTTGTCTGAAAATTCTAATAATGGTTAATTGTCCTGTCGATATCATAAGAACACAAATCAGTTCTCATTTAATTGGTTAATGTTAATTTTTGAGAATTGAATATTTGCATTATAATATTTAATTACTAAAAGTATTCTTAACATAAGTTCCCATATTCTAAGTAGGCCAAGTTTTAGTATATACTCTTTTCCTAGTCTTTTAGTACAGGATAAGGCGTAAGGCACTAGGACTTTAAAACAAATTGAATTAAATATGTATTTCTATGATTGAGAGCCTATTTAGCATATATAATATAATACAACATATAAAATATAATTTATAATGTATAGCATATAGTATGTAGTATTTTGCTCACAAAAACAGAGGTCTGTTTGGAAAAAAAATTGATAATGAGGTAATAAGGGCAAAATATTATAATCTTAAAGTGATTGTTACATGGAACTCATTGGCAATGAATCTATGGCCCTATCACTAACTATATCCTAATAGCCTATTTTAAATTATTTTTAGTCAATTTTTATGTGAGTTTTATAAAATTTACTTAATAGCCAAAATAGACACTAGCCCAAAATTTACAGTATCAGAGGCAGAAAATTGTTTTTTAATATTGAACTGGAGAACAGATAGATAAGAAATGAAGAGGATAAAACCAAACTACTTAGAATATTATATGTGTGATCTTTTCTAGAGAGAAGGATTGCATGCAGATATACACAATGTGAAGGTTAACTCCATAACTCCATAATAATCTCTTATTAGAGACTTCATACCTTCATCCAATCTGATATGTTCATTTTAGTCTTAGGAATTTTTTTAGTGCATGCTGGATATGTCACTTCCTTAAGTAAAACACTCCAGTGGCTACAAATTGTTTTTTGGAAGGATCAAAACACTGACTATAGCTTAAAGGATATTTATGGTCCCTGCCTTTCTTCTGCCTTATTTTACACCTTCTGCCTCTTAACACTCCACAGTCCAGTCACACTTGTTCTCTGTCAGGGCTCAGATCCTCTCATAATCCAGATCTCAGCTGGAACTTTTGATTGCATTGTATCTTTTCCAGCAGACATTAATTTCCTGAGGACAGGCACATGTTTGTTTGGTTGCCATTAAAAATGTATAAATAAAAATGTCACAAATGTGTATCTATTTATTTATTCATAAGCTATGGGCTATCACTGACACAGTGCATATACTAGGCTCTCAATATATACTTGTTGAATAAAGGGCTGTTATTTTATTACTTTTAATGATCGTGTGGAACTGGATTTGCTAGTATGTCATTCCTGAGTGGAAGTAACACGTTAATCTCTTGCATGTAGGAAGTATATATGTGTGTGTGTGTGTGTGTGTGTATGTGTGTGTGTGTGTGTCTGTGCCTTCAAAGCAGCCAAGAAACATTTGAAAAATTATACAGTAAGTTAAAAAAAGAATTATTTGTGGTTGGCATTCTCTTTTGTAAAGCCACAGATAGTAAATTTGTTTGGCTTTGCTAGCCTTAAACTCTCTTTTGCATCTCCTAACTTCTGCCTTTGTAGCACAAATAGAGCCATCAACAACACATAAACCAGCGAGCTTGGCTGTGTGCCAATAAAACTTTATTAAAAACAGACACTTCGGATGATTGCATGGTATGTGAATATATCTCAATAAAATTGAACTAAAAACAAAAACAAAAACAAACAGGCAGCAGCCCTTGAGGGACTGGGGGAAAATGTGGAAATATTAAACTTCCCCTTCTGGGGAATTCCTGATCATCCCACAAGCATTGGATACTACCAATTTAATAGGTGAAGCCCTCAATCTTGGGGCTTGCCCTTACGAAACTTGTTCCCGCAAAGGAGAAGTTAACCTACTTATAGTTATGCCTGAGAGTCACTCCCAGAGAACCTCTTTTGTTACTCAGATGTGGCCTGTCTTTCTAAACCAACTGGGCAGGTAAACTCACTGTCCTCTCCCCTATGTGAGACATGACTCCCAGGTGTAAAAGTTTCCCTAGCAACATGGAACATGATTCCTGGGGTTGAGCCTGGCCTTGGCATCGTGGGATTGAGAAAGTCTTCTTGGATCAAAAGGGGAAAGAGAAATGAAACAAAATAGAGTTTCAGTGGCTGAGAGATTTCAAATAGGTCATTATGAAGCTTATTTGTGTGCATTATATAGATAACCTTTTCTTGTTTTAATGTATTGGACTAGCTAGAAGGAAATACCTGACATTGTTGAACTGTAGTCCAGTAACCTTGATTCTTGAAGATGATTGTATAGCTATTTAGCTCTTAAGGTGAGACTGTGTGATTGCAAAAACCTTGCGACTGACACTCCCTTTATCCAGCATATGGACAGATAAGTAAAAAAATAAAGACAAAAAATAAATAAATAATAGGGGGGATAAGGGGTATGGGATGTTTTCCACGTCCTTTTTTATTTTTATTCTTATTTTAATTTTTGGGAATAATGAAAATGTTCAAAAATTTATTGTGGTGATGAATGCACAACTATATGGTAATACTATGAACCATTGATTGTACACTTTGGATGATTAACCGGTATGTGGGTATAACTCAATAACATTGCATTTAAAAAAATAAAACAGGCATCAGAAAATTTGGCCTATGAATGATAGTTTGTTCACAATTCAGAAAAAAATAAATGTTTAAAAGGGCATAATTTTCTGCTTATTAACATCACAGACTTCCTTCAGACTTTTAATAAATACATTAAGATCATCCAGATTAAGACTGTCAGATGGTAAAAAAATTGTTATGATGATGCATACTTATGTTTGTATCTGATTAGTAAATCTTGTGTCTTCTGAAATGAAGCCTATAAAATAATACATATGAGCTTATTCAATTTGTGTAACCTTGGTCTAACTCTAAAAAAAGCATATCAACGAATCCATCAGTTCTAGGTTCCTTTATCTAATAATCTACTTGTGTCTTGTACAGATTTGGGCATCAATGACTTCCAGTGAAATAAATAAAATAAATACTTTTTTAATAAAATCATTGATCTTGGTGATCCTTTTAGATACAAATAAGTAAAATACAGAGGTAAAAAATAAAATCTTAAATAAAATGGTTAAAGTTGGTTAAAATCATATAATAATATATATTGCTTTCTTCTCATTTTAAAACAAATACATTTATGCACAGTCTCAAAATATTTTTTTTCAAAAAAGTTCACATAACAGTATAGCAATCAATTTATCCAATTACAAATTAAAATAAACCATCACAACTTATACCTCATACTAATAATGAACTGTGCACAGATTAGCCTTTTCTTTTTCTAAGGAATGCTTCAAGTATGCTGAGGCACTTTTTTGTCCAAGTCATTGTAATTCAGAAATTGTTAATAGTGAAAACATTAAAATATATTAGGCTGATCATTTGTAATCATTGAGCTGTAATCATTTTCAATCCAAATATTCCCAGCAGCTAATGTAAAGTCTTATTCTTCATAGGAAAAAAAAATGTATTGTTACTTTTGCTCACTACAATGGGAACTTTCTGGAAATTACTGATTTTCAAGAAGAATATATCATCCCTTCTAATGCTGAGAAAGATGTTATTATACAGTGTTTAAGAACCTCAATTCTAGAGTCAGACTTCCTGGGTTCAGTTGGTAGTGTGATGGGGGCAAATTTCTACACCTCTCTGTGATGGAATTCCCTAAGTTGAAACTCTGGGGAAAGAAGAGCACTGCACCTACCAACTAGTTGTGTGAAGATTCAATGCAAATCACTTGGTAAAAGCTACATAAATATTTATTTGTCTGTTTTCCTTATAAAAAAAGTTGAGATGTGTATTAGAAAATTAAGTCGCTAGAATTGGAAAGTACTGAAAAATAGAAATAAAACTTTGAACACCATACAGAGTTCATGATACCATGTCCTTGGCTTGGATGGGAAAGTTCTTGCCTTCAGCCCTTCTCCTTTACATCATAGATCTTCAAAGGTGGTTCCGGGGCGAGCGGCATTGACATCACCTGAGGCCTGGTTAGCAATGCAGACGTTCCTCCAGCCTCCCCACAAATCTCCAGAAGCAGAATCTGCATTTTGCCGGGGATCGACTGATTTGAATCCCATTCAATTTAGAGAAGAAGGGCTGTAGTTAGTCATTCATCTTACCGATAGCTGGGCATCAAATCACCAGGATACAGTGCTCGGATCCTACCTGAAAACCTATTCAGTTCCCAGGGAAACATCTCCAAGGCTCTTCTCCACGTGCTTGGAAAAAAAAGCCTCCAAATGGGTGTTATGTCAAGGGCTGTGATGCTGCTGCCAACCTCAGGGATGGTCCCTGATTTGGAATGTGTGGAGTATTTGAGCAGCCTAAGTGCTCATGTAAGGAGAAGACAAATTAATTAACTTGTTAAATCCTTTCTCTCAGATGGCATGATTACAGCAAACAATCTTTTCCCAGTAGTGCCAAGTGCCTGTTTTCTTGCTTCTCTTCTTATTTCAAGTTGTGCAGCCATAGGAACTCATGAATTAGCCTGTTATTCACAACAGTTGCACCACCGAGCCTGAAGGACAATTCACGATATTCAGAAATTCATATTACTTGCTATTACACTAAAATTGTTGCTAATTCCTTATTTTGACAAGGAACTAACTATTGAATATTCGAATAATATAGTTTAATTTTTTTCATGGTTTATGAAATTAGAATTAATTTTCCAAAATAGTAAATTTTAAAATATAGTGTTAATTCATTGTAATTAAAATTTGCTCTCTGATTATAAATTTGTTCTGCTTCTGATAGACAATTATGTGTTTTTTAAAACAAACACATTTGAGAAGCATATTTATTTTACTCTTTTGATATTTTACATTTACTTATTTTAATTTTTATGAAAATATATGATTATTTTGTGCACTTTGAATTTAATTACATTTCATTTTTAAATCATATTGTGTGAAATCGATAATGATATATTTAGTTATACTGCTAAAATACACACATAAAATTGAATCATATTGGACAAATATTTCATAATTAAATATATGCATCTTATTCTATTTCTCATTCAAACATTGCTGGATCAACAACAGACACCTAGAACTGAGCAAAAATAATAAAATTCAGATATCTTAGCTTTATATGTGCTTTTCAATTTTACCATTATGAAGGTGTATCTGTTGAAGAAGCAGGTTAAGATAATTTATTTCACAGTATGTTGACCTCATTTATCACTTTTAAGTATTTAGACTCGTGGTATGATGTGGTCCTTCCTTTGTACTCTTGCACCAGGCCCCATCAATGTGAGGAAAATCTGTGTGCTGTCCTTCTCTTTGTAGCTACTTCACACTCCTTCTCTTCTACTTCAGCCACTCCCAATCCTGATTCTCTAGTGCTTGTTTTCTTTTACTTAGCCCACCTCTTTCTGTTGCCATTTTGTTTTTTCTTTGCCCCCCCCACCCCGGTATTATTTAATTCCTCACTGCCCATCCTGTTAGTGGCCTTCAATAAAAAAATGAGGGAAATTGAAATGAGAAATATAAAAACATATTGGTTCACTATATCCTATCATATTATTGTTTTGCATGTTCTGTAATCCCTGAAACAAAATTAAACTAAGTAGCCAAGTTCCAAGTGTTTCATTGTTTCAAACCATAGCTAAGTATTCACCATTTGTCCATACACAAGGTAAGCTGTCAATTGGTGTGTGAATTTAATGATATTTAGGAGCAGGAAAGGCAATCCTAGATGATGACATTAATTGACCTGATGGCTACTGAAATGAAATACATTAAACAGAAGAGACGTAATCCCCTCAAGAAAGGGCCTCCCTTGAGATCACCCTCCAGAAGGCTTGAAAGATCAGTTTCTAAATAAATGGGAAAAAATGTTTCCTGATCATCTCTGTTTGATCCGTACTGAAAATGTTGAGAGGGTGACTTAGTGAGCTGGATGGACTAAATCCTACTTAATATTCTGGTCATGTAGAGATTGGTATAGGTCATAACATTTTCTAAATTATTTGGGATTAATTAGCTTATTTATCTCCTGGTGGCAAATTTACCTGATCTTGTGAGGTCAACACCTGAGGTTCAGTCCTGATGGATCAGTTAAGTTGCATGCTTCTCTGAGACAAAATGAATTCCTTCACCAAAGCACCTCAGTATCTCTACAGAGCTTCTATGAAGATGGCCCAGTGGTTTATCCTTTCCATAAATATAAAAGAAAAGTGTGTTTTTGGAAATGTCTACAAACTCTCGAATGGGAGATATATCAAATTGAATTTATCAGCACTGGGAGATTATGGCATAACTAAAAGCATAAGATTTTATCACCTGGATTTATCATTTACTAACTGTGTGGAATTGTGTGAATTGCTTTAGTTCTGAATATTGTTTTCCTTACCAATTGAACATGGATGATAATAATATTTGTGCTGCCTGATAACGAGCATGTGATAAATATAAAAAATCTAAATGTAAAATCATTACTTTAATATAGTTAGCATGCTGAGTACTTAGAACAGATTGTCATAGGGGAATTTCAATCAGTTATAAACACTAAGAGAAAACAACCACTATCTTTGTCTCTTCCATGTCTAACTCAGGTTCTAAAACATAGAGGGCAGTTTTAGACAGAAGTCAAATATTCCGAAGTCCAAAATTATGTGTCATTGAAATTTCTTGAAATTCTTATGTTATTCTCAAGTATCTAGCATATGCCAAGCACTTAACTCGTTGCTTAATGGGCAAAGGAAAGTAAACAAAAAATGGTTATTGGTTGTTATAATGCTTATAAGTCAAGTACCCTGGGAAGAGTTGGATGAACTTTTCTCAGATTATTGAAGAAGTGGAGGATGAGGAAAAGCTTAGTGGAGGAGAGTATGACTCATTTTAGTGTTGATTTTGAGATGCATGGCTTTTTCACATCAGTGGGATTTCTTAGGCAGCTGAGTAGCAGGTGGGTGTGTACAAAGACAGGGAGGGGAGGTATAGTTGAAGAACTTTGGAGACTTCATTATGGGTGAAAGTACTCTAAATGTTGTGGCTTACTACTTCTGGGGAAAATTACCATATTATTTACATCTCTATTAGCTAGCACAGAGCTTTCTTCAAAGTGAGTAGAGTGCCAAGATACAAAGCAGTCCGCAGATTTTGAAGGCCCTTGTGCTAAGAATTTTTTTCTAGAAGTAATAGGAGCCATTGGATATTTTTAAAATCAAAATTGTGTTTTAGAAAGAACGCAATTTTAGATATACTTAGTTTTGAGAATGAAATGGGAGAAGGGAGATCAGTAAATAGATTGTGTAGTAATCTAGGTGAGAGAGGATAGGAGCTCCAGGCAAGGTGTTTGGAGAAAGAAGTGATAGTAAATGAGACATTGGTATATGGTTTTCTGATTTGATAAGGGAGATGATGGAGAAGAGGTCTCTGAATTGCTGATATCAGAGTACATGGTGGTATCATTCATTTAGCTAAAAATTACAAAATGAAGACCAGGTTTTGGGGGCTGTAGAAATTGGTTTTGCACATTATGATTTTGAGGTGCTTTGATGGCAACCAATATTTTCCAAAAAGGACTTGGAGATGTTTGTATAGGAGAGACATCTGGGCTGGGCATAAAGATTTAGAAGTTTTTAAGACAGATGAGAGAGCTGAAGCAGTGGCGGTGGATGAGATAACCCAGGAAGCTCTAGTTGCAAACTAGGTGAAGTCCCGAGGAATCCTGTAAGGCTCCAAGATTTACAGAGGAGTAGAAGAAAAAGAGTCAGGCAGTGAAAGAAAAGGTAGGAGGAGAAATTTGTTCTTTGAGTTACCATTCTGACTTAAAATTCTTTCTTTCTGTCTGATTGATTGTACTCTATCTTTATATTATTATTATTATATTTTACAAAAATGCTATATCTTTATTATAAACTTAATCTGGCTGTTTGTGTCCATACTCTAAATGAAAACTAGGAATCGCCCCAGCTAAAATGATTAAGCACTGATTTTCTTGGAAATTATTTTTTGATAAAAAATAATCCACTAAATATACGTAATTTAAAAAGAGTAGTTCTTTTTATGTAGCAAACAATCCTTTTAATGATTCATTCACATACCCACATAAGCTATTCAGGGAAGAATGTGTTAAAATTGCATCTGAAATTATAATATGATTATTTTACATAGTATACACTCAGGTTGCAAAGAAGCAAAAAGGTAACATGTGTGCTCAATAAGTATTTCCATAAGCCATCCAATAAGTGCCAAAATGCTTATATAGCAGTACAAGAAATCAAGATTTTTTTTACCTCCTTGCTAATTCTTTGTTATGCATGTCTCTTCCTCTCAGCTCCATGCATTTTTTTCCTTCCCTGATTTGCCAGCTCTTTCAGTTCCAGACTGAAGGTTGTCAGCTCCTAAATACCATCATATTTCATCCTCTATTAATGCTGTAACCATGTGGATGCTTTGGCTTCAAATAAGAGAAAACCTGAGAAAAATGTCTTACTTTTATTATGGGCTTTATTATCTCACATAACAAGAGAATCTGGATAGAAGTGATTCTAGGGTTGGCTAATTCAGAATCACCACAAGGTCATCAAGAACCCAGGCTCTTCCTGCTGCATCATTCACTCATCAAGTGGCAGGGTCCTTAAGCTTCCTAGGAAAAAGATGCTTAAGTCTGTTCACCATACCAGGTGGAAAAGATGGCTCCACAGTTCAGGCATCACAAGAAGAGGGGCCAATCCTCCTACATGTTTGTGTTTTTTATTTTTTTTGGGTTTGTGGGTGTCTTTTAAAGAAGGACACCAGTAGACTTGCCCTCACAGCCCACTGGCCAGAATTGGTTAATATGTTAACTGCTAAGTACTGTCAAGGGAGATGGCATTGGCATGATTGGTTGAAACAGACCGATATTCACCCCTGGAGCTGTAGTAAGGCCTAGGTAACTCACGAGCAACTAAAACTTCTTCAGTCAAGCTGGGACAATGGAGGATGGGAATGCGCTTTCAATTAGAAACGACACAATCTGACATCTTTTCTTAATTCTTTTCTTTTACACATATATAAAGCAGTTCAAATCTCCCTCTCTCCTCCTGAACTTTAATCTTTCTGAGATTAGATTAAATTCAAATCAAATTGTGCTCTATTGGGCATAAAACTTATTCATACTAGATCTTTCAGATACTTGTTCAAACATGGCTCGGCCAACTGAGACTTTGATGGACCTCACCTTTCCTGAAGATGGTCAGGAAACCTTTTCAGCATAAATTAAGATCTAGGATTGGGTAGAATATGTCCTATGTATACTCTATAGTTGTATTTTGAATACAATTTGTGAAACACAAAAAGCAATGCCATTTTGAAATCAACTATTTGCTGCTTGATCTGAAAAGTTTGTTGTTTTTTCCTTAATGATGCATCCATAGTGAAAGATAATACTGTACATATTTTTACACATAAAATTATTACTTAATATAGAGATTCTTAAATTTTGGTGTCATAGTCTTTTGTTTTGATCTGCATTATAATGACAAAGTGAAAATATCATGCTCTTTATATAATAAAAAGATACCATACCCTTTTTATCCACTCTCACTTGGACATATCATGAAATTTTCCTAGTACTGCTATTGATTGTGAAAACGTTCACTAATATATTTATTCATGCAGTAATTCCCAGGTTAGCTGTTACAGAATGCAAAGCTATATGACAAATACCCTAGTGTTGCTAAAGATTTCATTTGGAAAGCACAATAATAATATAAAGCCAGCTTCCTTAGTTTGGCATATAAAGCACAATGCAGTTTTGCTTCAATCTACATTTATAGACTCATAAACCAGTATTTCTCTGACCTACCATAACACAGAACCTTTCTCTGATCTTGGAATGCACAGACTCTTCCACAATTCAGTGGTTTTTGTAAATGGTATTTCCCAGACATAGAAAACATATCGCCTCACATACCCAAGAGCACCATTTTTCCACCACTCTAAAATGCTGATGCATACTCTACCCTAGCATACAAGATATGGTGTCTAGCATATCTTCATTCAGTTTTCAAATCTGTCTCCTACAAAAAGTGTGTGGATTCTGGAGAATGACTACAGAGTAACACAAGCTCAACCAAGTATTCCTCGATTTGGCAAATAAGTTCTTTTCTCTCCCAGTCAATAAAGAGGATCTGAAATAGTTCTTATTCACCTGGAATGGAAAATAATACACATACAGTATTGCCTCAGGGATAGGTTTACTCTTCTGCCCCCTGTCACAATATAGTCTGAAAATGTCAGGACCATCTGAACATCCATATAGTATATTAAGTATTGATGATATCTTGCTGCTCAGACAAGATGAGCATGAATCGGCTAGTGTGATGAAGGCCTTGCTAATAGACATGCCCTGTAGAGGGTGGGAGGTAAAGCTTTTAGATCCCATGGTTGGGGGCATGCCAGGACATCACCTTCAAATTTAAAAATAAAATTAAGAGAGAGGACCTTTTTCAGGGTCCTAAAGAGGACCTGGTAGATTGGGGCCAAAAGGCAATATGTTTAACACCTAGGAAAATTGCCCCAGATAATGCAGCAGGAAAAATGGAAAGCTTGCTTCTTTGAATGGGACCCAGAGAAGGAAAAGGCTCTATGACCTGCTGGTTGTTTGGGCCACACAATCTGCATACCCTATGGTGATAGATATTGATGGTGAAAAAAAAAAAAAAATGCAGAGTAGAATTTGTGGCAAATCTAAGTGGATAACTGAAATGTAGGCACCAGTTTTCTGGAGAAAGACCATGCCAACTGCAGCAAAAAACTACATTCCTTTTGAAAAACAGAATTCTGCTGAACCTTGATAAAGAAAGAACAGTCGACCCTGGACACCAAGTGGCCATGCATTCAGAACTGCCTATCATAAGCTGGGTCCTTTCAGGTCCTGCAAGTTATAAAGGTGGGTAGGCTCAACAGCAGTCCATCATAAAGTAGAAATGGCACATCCAGGATTAATCAGGAGCAGAGGGCATAAGAAAGCTGATGAGATGATAGCCCAGATCCCCATTTCTCATACCAACTTTGTACCAGCTTCTTACCTTCAACTCATCCCTGCGGTCATATGGGGCATTGCCTATGAGCAGTTGAAGGAGGAAGAAAAATCTTAGTTTCTCATTATGGACAGGAAGGCTCAGGGTGTGGTGCTAAGTGAAAAAAATATATGATGGCATTTTGTTTTTTTTTTTTCACAGCCTCATTCATGGGTGCACTTGAAAGACAGCAGCAAGGAAAACAGTTTCCACTGAGCAGCTTTTAGGTCAGTACACCTGGTCATCCACTTTGTATTGAATAGAAAAAGACCTAAGGTTAGGTTATATATTGATTTGTGGGGATTAACTAACAGTCTAGCTGGCTGTTCAGGATGAAGAAAGGAAAACAATTGAAAGAAATGAGTCAAAAATATGAATTAGAGGCATGTGAATGAGGACATGGGATTGGGCAGGAAGTGTGAAGACCTTCATATCAAACACCACCATTCAGAAAGCACTCATTATGGTAGTGGCACCAAATAACCAAGATAGACAAAATGTCTCATCCAGTTGATGTTAACCACACTTTGTTCACAGATTCCTGGCACTGGCATGATGGGTACAAGAGCAAAGTGGCCACAGGGGCAAGAGACAGAAGATGTGGGCCCAATAACTTGGACTCTTACTAAGACTGATCAAGCTACTATTGCCTCTGAATGTTCAACTTACTAGCATCAGAGACTAATGCTAAGCCTCAGGTACAGCATGCTTTCTTCCCAAATGTGCTAGTAACTAAGTTGTATACTAACCACCCCAATACTTAGTGGCTTAAAGGAACCTTAATTTGCTCATGAATCTGCAGTCAGGTCAGGATTTGATGGTGGCAGTTCATTTTTACTCCATTCCATGTCAGGTGGTGTGGAGTGAAGGTTGATCGCCAGAATTATTTGACGGCTCACTCACTCACACATCTGGAGCCTGAGCAAGGCAGGCTTAAATATTTGAGAGGTGGGTTGTCACTCCTCGGGAATCTCTCTCTATCTCTTTCTGGTCATGCATATGGACACTAGAGCACTGCAGCTTCAACTTAGCCAGACTTATTACATGGAAGCTTAGGGCTATATATGTACAAGTGCATTTGCATGTACGAGACTGAGAGAGAGAGGGAGAGAGACCCAGGCAGAAGGTGTATTGCCTTTTGTGGCTGAGCCTCTGAAGTAGCGTCATTCGGCTGTAATCACAAGCCCATTTAGTTTCAAGTGAAAGCAGAAGAAACTCCACGTCTCTACGAAGAAGTGTCACCATCTCTTTGAAAGAAGAGCATGTGCTGAGGGATACATGGGCACAGCCATTTTTGGAATATGCAGTCAGCTTTGCCAAAGAAAACAGAGGTCCCCATATTCCTTTTATTAAAAAAGTAACTATATCCCCATATGCTACTTTTATCCTTCTTTCTTGTGATAGTGGAAAAAGTGCTCATCTCTTGTCAAAGACCAGCACCTCATCTGTATTCTGGATCTCATCCCTTTTCACCTTCTTGGTGGTCCTTTCTTTATCATTTATTCCTTTTATTGCCTATCCCACAACCTTGAAATTTTCTCTAAAATTATCTTTTCATCCACGTAAAAAATTGTCTTTCTCTCCTCTTAAAAAAAACAAAACAAAAAATCCTTCTTTATAACCCTAGATTCCTTTCCTCCTTCTTTCTAATCTTTCCTGCTCTTGATAGCCAAATATTTCTAAAGTGTAGTTTATACTAGCAATATAAATGTCCATACCATGTACAGTATTTTAAGGTTTCTAGATGCACCCTTCCAGTTAAAACAGCTTTTTCTGAGATTGTCAACACCTTAATTGACGCCACTTTCAATGTAGTTTTTGCTAACAATCACACTTGACTTCTCTTCGTCTTTTAATCTTTTTTGTTTCTTCCTTCTTGAATCTCTTTTTTCTGCTCCGTCTCCTGACTTTACTCTTTCCTCTGTGGCTACTTGTTTGTTTGACCATTTTCTTCTTCCCATCTCTTAAGTGATGATATTTTCTTTGTGTTTCTTCTTTTGTAACTTTCTTTCTTCTCAATTAGCACATTCTTCCTCAACAATTTCAAACCCTTCTCTGTTTTTGTTTCGTCTCTGTAAGCTAAATGACTCACAGATCTATATCCTTGTCTTAGATGTCTAGCGAGTTTTGTTTTCCAGGAAGCCTTCCTTTAGTTCCATTTCATCTCTATCTACTCCTAAGGAGGCATTTCTCATACTAAGTAATTTGTGCTGGATGGATTTCTGGTTGCCTAACTATCCACATTAGATTCTAAGACATGGGATAATTCCCATACATGGTCCCAGTTTCCCATGTTTTGGATGAATATCCCCTAAAACCCAAACTGAAGTCATTTTTTCAGATGAAACATAGATATCTACATCAAGTCCAATGACATAGGGCTTGATGCAAAAAATTAACTGCACCAATCAGATTTTTGCTCAGGATTTTTCTCTAAAGCCACATAAACAGAAGCTTTTGGACTCTTGATAAAAATGTTTTATTTGCTGAATGAAATAAATGAGTGGTGCAAGTAACATGTTGTGCTATAATTTGTCTGTCTGTATAATTCAGCTCCTGCAAATCCCCCAAATTAGTTCTTGTTGCCCCACAAGAGTTGACATGCACTAACATTCCTGGTCAATTATCATCCACTTCTTTCTTTCCTCTGCATCTATACATATTCACTAGGTATCACCACCACTATTGAGCACTCCCATAGGAAATAATGGTGGGTACCAGGCATCAATGTTTTGTATGCCCAGTAAGTTCAATTACATATTCAGCCGGTTCTTGAGATGTATTTGGTGAACATTAAACAACACAGTTAGCATGAAGCTTAAAGAGAGAAATATTAGTGGACAAAACTAACATTTTATTTGAGTTCTTGTATTAAGAAGGAACTCAAGTAAACTTAGTTCATAGAATACTTTCTTCAAGAAAGAGGAAACGGATCTCTTAGGAGGATTACAGGTCTCTACAAACAAATCATTCATTCAGCTAAACTTCAGGAGAACTAGAACAGAATGCAAATCAGCCTTGGAGAGCTAGGAAGATTCAGTTTCTCTTTTAGCTCTGCTCCACAATGTGTCTCTCATTTATTTTTTCTTTCTCTTTATATCTCTTACTCTTAGTTTCTGCTTCATCCTTGTTTCTCTCTTTAGAGTCAATTTATGCATCTTCCAAACTTCAATTTCTTATGCAAAATCCCTTCCTTGGTTAATATTTTCCTGTTCATATCATTAAGAGAGAGAATCTGATTGGATTAGCAAACAATAACTGTAACTTTCATATTTAGAGTATTGTACTATGTGGTAGGGTGTATTATGCAATGGATACATTATTGCCACTATTATTATGCCCATTTCATAGATGAAGAATTGAGGATCATGGAAGTTATTCAATGATCCTAAGCTCATTTAAGTGGCAGATGAAGAATTTGGACCCAGCCTCTTTGCTACATGCGCTTATTGATGTAGGTATTTTATTATATTCCCAGCATACCTAACTATGAAATGATTAATTTTAGCCAGGGAGGATGGAGTGATACAGTACAAATTATAAAAGCCCAGGCTGAACTATCTGCTTGATCTTCAGTCAGAATAATTCCCTTCAGAATGTGTTGTGATTGACAGGCCAAGAAAAAAAAAAGCAAGCACATTATAGTAGAGTTTGAACATCAAGCTAAAGAGTTTATACTCAATTATGGAAATCAGTTTTGGAGGCTTAGGGTTGGAGCCCAATTTAAGGCCATTGGGATATCAGGTCTAGTAAACAGTGTGGGAAAATAAATGAAGAGAAGAAATGGCACGAAGTAGTGTATTACCCAAGCTTGTACACCTGTGAAAATCACTCTCCACTTTGAATTAAGCAATATTTGGGGTGGACAAAATCAGTATTGTTCCCTGAGTTCCATTAATGTACAAGGTTTCAGCCACTGGAATGGAAACAGTGAAAAGGCAGTTGCCCAATGAGGACACTTTAAATCACTAAGCATGGTGCCCTGGCTGGATACGGAGGCCAATTAAGTCAAATAGAAACCAAGGGATCAGAAGATGAGAGAAAGATGGAGCCATAGATTCCTTTTTCCATTCCCCACAGATACAATATTCTTAACCTTCTTTTCTCAGGGAAAGTTGAATTATCCAGTATAAATTAATTCAACTTCCCTCTACCTGCCACAAATTTACTTTCTTCTAAGAATCCCTATCTCCTCCCTTTCTGTTTCAGAGTAAACATCTTCACTACTATGCAAGGCTAGCATCGTGCTTCTTATCTCTACCATATCCCCCATGACATTGCATACTTATTACATTTTGTCTTTTTATATTTCATTGTTATGCTTCCTATGGCTCCCATTTTAAAAAACACACAAAAAATCATAAAGTAAATACATGAAATAATCTGGGATAATGATCAAGAGTAGCTAAAACCCAGATTGAAAAAAAAAATCACCAACATGATTGTTGAAATTGGAGCCTATTGGAAAGTAACAGGATGAGCTGGCAAACTGAGATACTGATGAGTTATTGATATCACTGAGGAAAGTGGGAAGGTGTTGAGAACAGCCAGATGAGATTTCAAAGAGGAGGGGATGACATTGGTATAAACCAATGGTAGAAGTTTCAAGAAAGGGTAAATTCTATGTGAAGGCAGTGTTCCGAGGCTTCACTCTTTTTCCGTTATCATCTAGTTAACCAAACAATTGTGTTTCTTGATCCATCATTTAAGGGACAAAGGACTTCTTTTCATCTCTGTATTTCCAAGATCAACCACTCACTGTGGACATAGTGGCCCTAAGTAAATGCTTGTGAATAAATGATTGAATAAACAGTAAGGATGAATGTATGCATGGATAATTAAGTATGCTGACACAACTCCTGCTCTCTTGAGTCACTGAGAAAAGGAAACTGACAGAAGGAAAATCTGAGTTGCTCTGAGTTGGAAAGGCTTGCAAGGGATATAATGTCCTCTGGTCATTTCATGAAAAGACAAAATGAACAAAGAAGAATTCAGAAATAGTGATGATTGTTTGTTACATTTTCCTGAGATGTAAGGGAAGTAAAATATCCCTCATTCTTCATTCCTAAACTATGAGGTCTGGTTGACTTAAATTCTGTAGGCCTGAGAATCCCTTGTCACCAGCATGCATGGGCTGGAGCATAGCAGTGATGGGGAAAGGAAATTAGGTGCAACTTCTTGGAAGGAACATAATAGGGATAACAGACATCCCAAAGAGTTTTGTTATTCTCATTCCTCTATCACCCTGCACCAGCCTATGGCCCTTTTTATTGGTCCCCAGCAAGGTTGTTGGAAGCAACTTTGTATCCAGGCCCCACCTGGACAGTATTTCTTCTAGTAATCACTATTTTTCTAAGTTTACAGAAAAGAACCACGTTTTTAAAATAGAGGGAGCTATTATATAAGCAGTCTTAGTATGTAAAATGATAATCAATCTAAAAAAAGTCAATAAACACTTTAACAGTCTTTAGGAAATATAATTAAAAATACTCAGCACTTCTGAATAAAAGTCTTTCAGAGGTACAGAAATTACCATCACGGTTCTAACCTTTTGGATAATGAGAAATGAGTTAAGACCACAGACACAAATATGGAAAAAAAAAACTAGAGGTAAATACATAATTTAGAGAATAAACTCTTTGAGTTAATGAAGAACGACATTTGAAAAATATTGTTCAGATAAAAATAAAAGCTCATTTCAAAACGTACCTTACATTTGAGGCTTGCTGTTTCTGTGTACTGAAAAGCTTCTGTTTGTTACAAAGGGTGAAATTTGCTTTCCATTTCTAACAAGCCATCATTTCTTAAGAGTGTAAGGTTGAATTTTTTCAACTTATAATTGTTATTTATGAAGTTGTCAGAGGTGTTAATAAGCACACATTAATAAAACTCCTGTCTGAAATGGAATACTTAGTAGACTAATGGTTGAGTAGCAGCAAACACATTCAATCAGACTAAGTTTAAAAATATGCTTAGGGTCCTTCCCTCAATTGGGGATACAGAGCACCTAAGGCCTAAGGTTGGATTAGAAAATTTATACTTCTATGCCAAGATCAACTTCAATGCAGGCTTCAGATTTTTTGCTAAAGTATGCCATGGTATGGAAAAGAACATGCATGGACTTCACTACAACTTATTTAATAGGTCGTGTTTCTTTTTGTTGTGGTGGCTATGTTAGTAGTATAAATTGACTTGATTTGCCCCATATATGTCTTATTTTCAACCAGAGGTTGTGTAGATGTGTTTGTGTATTTTTGAGCTGTATGGTATCGAGAAAGTGTATGTTTCTGAGTTCCACGAAATATAGTAGTCTGTTAATAAATTGTCTATATTACAGAAAAGGAATGTATGTGCAAGGCATCTAACTGTGAGCAGTTTCTACAATTATGCTTTAAGACCACATCTTTTGTGCTTGAAGGAAGGGCCCTGTTCTAGTTTGCTAATGCTGCAGAACGCAAAACACCAGAGATGGACTGGCTTTTATAAAAAGGGGGTTTATTTGGCTATACAGTTACAGTCTTAAGGCCATAAAGTGTCCAAGGTAACACATCAATAATCAAGTACCTTCACTGGGGGATGGCAAATGGCATCCGGAAAACCTCTGTTAGCTGGGAAGGCACGTGGCTGGCATCTGTTCCAAAGTTCTGGTTTCAAAATGGCTTTCTCCCAGGACGTTCCTCTCTAGCAAGCTTGCTCTTCTTCAAAACGTCACTCACAGCTGCACTCCGTCCAGTCTCCTTGAGTCAGCATGTTTTATATGGCTCCACTGATCAAGGCCCACCCTGAATGGGTGGGGTCACACCTCCATGGGTGTATCCCACCAAAGTCACCACCCACAGCTGGGTGGGGCACATTCCAAGCAAATCTAACCAGCACCAAAACGTCTGTCCCACAAGACCACAAAGATAATGGCATTTGGGGGACACAATACATTCAAACTGGCACAGGCCCCCATGGAATTGTAGCAGCCACAGTGATCCACTGCATTAGCAAACTGCTGCAACAGGGGATCCACCCCACCCCTGCTCCACAATGGAGCCAATTGCCTGAGGGTTAGTCAGAAACCCAGCCTTGGTCCTCTTCATATCTGAACCACTTGCACTGACATTTTACCTGTGTTCATTTCTATTTCCATACTTCTGACTTTTAACAAATCAAATTCCTGACCAAATACTCTGCGAAAGCTAAAAAAACTTGAATTGTATGTATCTGATCTCGGCATTCAGCCCTGTGGAAAGAATGTTAAAATTTGCAGATGAATTTTAGGGGAAATTGGACAAGGATCATACATGCTTGGCTGGTCCTAGGTTACCAAATCAGTTGAGGGATAAGTGAAAAGGAAAGGGGGGCAGTGACAAAGAAATGACACATCAATGCATAACAGGTGTCAGAGGAAAGAATATTTGGCCAAATTTTGTCAAGAATTTGGCAGAAAAATAAGAGGAATAAAACCCTAGCTATTAGTCATTTGTTTTTGTTTGGACTAAAGACAGGGCAAGTATTCCAGCAAGAGCCAGTGTCTTAACACCCCCTCTCCCCCCCCCCAAAAAAAAGAACAAATCACACAGTTCATTTTTTTTACAGGAAATTAATGTACATATTTATATTCAAAGAAAAGAAAAACAAAATAAAACAAGCCCCCCCTACAAAACTAAAACACATCACATTTTCCTGTAAATATTTGCCATACTAGATTTAGATTGCAAATGACATTGGAAGTTAGGAATATGTTCAATTAGTGCAAGCAAATGACATAGATTTAGTTCAATGCCTGTGATTTTTTTTAGATGTTTATACCCATCAGAACTTTAAATTATCTTTAGTACAATTTGGAAACTTTAAAAGCAGATGACAGTTTTGTCAACACTTGAGCAGAAAAATTCCAATTTTGTCATTTGATTTAAAAGAAATGTGTGGACTGAGGCCACTGCAAAGCAGACAACTTTTGAAAATTGTTTGGATCCATCTGTGCTGAAATCAAAGCTACCTGCTATTGGCATCAGATGATAAACTCACATTTGACTGAAAGTGACTGTGAAAAAGAATTTCATGTATTTTCACCAAGATTTTGTCTAGTTTGGTAAAATTTACTTCTCAAATTTACATTCCAAAGCAAATAAAATGCAATGGAATCAATAAAAAGATATTTCTTTTCCCTTAAAAAGTTGATTTATTATTTGCCCAGGTTATTATGCTTGACAGCATCAAAATGCTGCAGGCAGAATTAAGATCCCATTTTTCACGTAGAAACTGCCTTCTCTTTATTGTGATAACTATCACTTGTATAAAGGAATACATATAATAGATTAGGTTAAGCAAACCAAATTGCCAATATTTCACAGGATTTGACCCACATACATGGTAATTTTTTATTATTTAGTATAATATCAATGAAATTTAAAGGACAATGTGATGAATGCCTATCTATCATTGTCTTGACCTGCAAACAGATCATTACCAAACATACAAATAACTTTAAAACACCTGTGTCTACTCTCCTTGACCACCTCAAACTCAGAATTTCTTCCTCATAATTTTACATTATTTACTCCATAAAATTATTTAGTATTACCTTATGCTATATTTTGACACTATATTTTTCATTTCATTTTGAAAATTATATAATTATAAGAATACTGTATAAATAGTTCTATGGTTGCTTTTTAAAGCTTGCTTTTCAGTTGGTGAAGATAATTGAAAGTTATTCATTTGCCTTTCATCTTCTTTGGGGGTAAAGAAAAGTGTATGTTTAATTTCCAGAAGTATTTTGTAAGCATCTTGTAATTTTTAACTTAATTGGTATAGCCTGTAGGATACCAATTCTTTAAAAGTTGTTAAGCCTATCCTTATGACCTATTAAAGGGGAAATTTCATAAATCTTCCCTGTGGAAAAAAAGTAAACACTATGTATATTAATTGTGATTGTGAGTTTGTTACACATTTGCTATTTTTTTTTTCTTTTACTTAAGATTGGAGTGTTAAAGCTTCCTCATATAGTAGCAGATTTGTCCATATATCTATGTAGTTATATCATTTTGGCTTTCCAGTTTTTGAAGTTTTATTATTAGGTACATTCATGCTTGGATCTGCCACATCTTTTTGATTTGTTGGATTTTATTTTAATCAGTGTGTAATGAATCCCCCTTATGTCTAGTAATGCATTTCAAATATATAATTCATCATGATTGGCATTTATATTCCAGCTTTTGGAAGTAGTTTCCTGATACATCTTTTTCTTTCTTCTTCTTTTTTTTTTTTAACAATATTTCTTGTTTTTTGTCAAAGGTGTGTTCCATGTAAATTTGATATAACTAATTTTCTTTTCTTCAATTCTAGTATATAATCAGTGAATTTAAATGTAGAAGTTAGTGTATGTGTATTGACACGGGTTATTGATATATTTTAATTCATTTAATTTAATTAAACCATTTTATTTTCTTCATTATTTCTCTCACTCTCTCTTTTTTATTTTTTATTTTTGGTTCTTGATTTATTTTTCCTCTTTGTTCCTCTACCAATTTGGGAGTTATACCCTCCTTTTATTCTTTTAATGGTTATTTTGGAAACTCTTCAAGTCATACTTAATTTAGAACTGTCAAAATTAAATCAATATATTTTGCATAAAACCAATAAATAATAGGATCCTTATCATATCTGTACCCTCCTTATATTTTTTTCTGAATTCATTTCTTTCTTGAATTTTCAACTCTACCAATAAGCAATCACATTTTAAGCAATTAAATTTGTTCATATTTTATATCATTTTTGCTGTTTTTATCACTCACCATTCCTTCTTCCATTTTAGGAATTCCTTCTTTTATAAATTTTCTTCTTCTTGAAACACATCTTAACATTTCTGTTAATAGAGTTTATAAAGTTTGCTGGGAAAAAGCTCTTTCACTCTCTGTCTTACTTGTTTTTCATTTTTTGCCCTTTTACTCAAAAGACAATTTTTGCATATTTAATTTGAGCTTGAGAATTATTTTTTCTTGGGAATCTGAAAATACTTTTCAGCTGTATCTGGGTTCCACTTTTTTTCTGGTTGCAAGTTAGTTAGCCTAAATAATTCTGCTTTAGAAAATCTGTATTTACTCTCTGGTGGCTTCAAAATCATCTCCTTTTTTTTTTTTCATTTTATGTTCTGTAGCAGTTTAAATTTTTTTTTTTTTTTTTTTTTTTAATAATTTACCCTGCTTGGTATTCTTGGGCTTTCCAAATCTGAGGAAATGCATCCTGCATCAATTTTGGAAAATCATTTCAAATACTGCTGTATTTGAATACTAAACATATTTATATTTATTCTCTACCCAACAATTCAGTGTTTCCAGGTCTGGGTCTACAGTATGTTGCTTCTGCTTACTCTCACTCATGAGGAATCCTTTCTCCATAAGTGAAGTGATTTTGATTGTGAGTAATTACTCATTCTTTTCTTTCTTTTTTTTTTTTCACTTATCTTTGGGGATCTTTGAAGACTGGATTTCAAATACAATCAGCTTCCTTTTTTTTTTTTTTTTTTCCAGCAAAGTGAAGCTCTCAAATTGAAACTACTATTAATTAATAAATTTCTGGCTTGGGGTCATTAGAATTAGTTCCCCAGACTAGGTGAATATGGGCTTGTGAACTTTAAATTTTAGTTCTCCATGCCTTAGTTGGGACAAAAACATCATAGGCATATGAGTTCCCTGTGTAATAGCTAATTTTCTGGCTCATCCATGAAAACATTGACATTTGGTGTTTCTTGCTCTATGTAGAGAATAAATATTTAACCTTCCACTCTCTTCAATCCCCAGTCATTTGTCACACTGGTGTAGTGCTGATCAAACTTCTGCTATAGGCTGCCAGCAACAGGTAATACCCTCAGGACATACCCTGGCCCCAAACTTCTTAATTAGGTCTGTGAATTTGCACTGTTTCTTCATTTCTGGTCACTGAAGAAATCTATTACTTTCCCACAATGTCATTTCTACAAGAAAAATAATATACATTTTTATGTTTTATGTCATTTTTAGGTATGCTGTATGGAGACTGATTTCTCTGAACATCTGTTCTTATTTTTGTAGATTTTAAGTTTGCCTAATAGCTTCTCAATACAACACTGTTTCCATCTCTCCTTGAGGAAAAAATTAACAAAACAGAATACTTGAGAAGAATGCATTGAAGAAAAAAATATACTTCAGTCAAATAAATGGCTGCTCCTTATTAGCAGACATTGTGTTCATTGAATCGTTCATTTATTTATTCATCAAATGTTAATTTCTAAACACTATTTAAAGTCCTGGCCATACAATAGTAAAAAAGACAAAAAGCACCTGACCTCATGGATCTTGAAATCTAGCAGGGAAAACAGACAATACTCAAGTAAACAGATTCAGAAATAAAAATATTCTGATTGTATGGTAAGATAAGAATGTGGTAAGTCCCTTCACTAATACCACCTAAGTAAATTTCTCCTGTCTATTCCCTTTACAGCTCCTTTTTTTTATTCATGTAGATTTGTTTTAAAGATATAACCTATTTTTAGGATATTTTGCCCTTTTAATATATAAATTGTCCATGAAAAAATTCAAATGTGAAATCAAAGAAATCAGTGATGATCAACATGAAGTAAGTTAATACATTATACAATTTAATGGAATGTTAAATGGGACTTTTCTTGCCTCAAAATTTTGCACAAAATTATGTTTTAACTTCTTACATATCTTTAGAGTGCTCACACATCACTGATGCAAAATTACCCACTGGTGGCCAGAAACTGGTTCTACCATGAAGAACCTGTCTCCCACCTTCGGCCTTCTTATGAAGGAAACCAGCAGTAATCTTGGAGGAATTCTGTTGAGAAGTAATTGTGTGATGTGTTTTGGAATCCTCTGAGTTTCTCATCCCTTTCCCACAGTTAGGGTGAGGTGGGAGTTGTTCCAATTTTACTTCAGGGCAAGTGAAGGCTACCAAAGAACTACTTGGACATTTTAAAATGTTCTTCTGGAGAGTAGCAGGTGCTTGGACCTGTGACTGACTCTCACCTAAAAAAATGCACACTGCAAAGACTGGCTAAATTTGCCCTTGAGGAAGAGCAAAACGAGGGCTGCAGTCTGAGCAACCTGTACTCCCTGCCTTTGGTAACTGGAAGGTACTGAGTTTTTCTCATGGTTTTTGGGTTGCTGCAGAAGGCTGCTGAGCTTGAGTTATATTGAAAGACCCCCACACAAGAGGTATGCCTGCCAAAGTATTGTGACCCTAACAGAGAGTATTTGAGGGTTGCCTCACCAGAAGCAGCTAGCACTAGAGAAGAGTGAAATGGAAGGTCCTTAAAAGGAAGAGAGTAAAAAAATTTATCCACATTCAGGTATCTGCCCACAGAGGCTTTACAACCTGTCTAAGACTTGGTCACCAATTTATCTCTTCTCCCATCCTGCCCCAAACCTGAGGGAATTAACAAGAGCAGAGTAAGTTGGGAAGGAGTAGAATAAAGAGAGTGGAGAAACCCCACTCATCTTCTCTTCTCCAGGTGCCTGCCGATTATGAGTCAGAACAAAGACTGCAGAAAGGTGAAGTTTCCAAGTGGATGAATGATTGACAATATTATACTAGACTGAGAGGATTCTCAATGTCTGAAAATTAGGATAATATGAGGTTGAGAGTAAAATTATGGAATCTACCTGAGATATTATTTTTGTGGTAGGAAAGGGACCTTTGACACAGATGGGTTGCAAGTTAATGTGCGAAATATCGTTTTCTCCCCCCATATTTACATCAAATTTCTTAAACAATATCTTGATTTCTCTCTTAAATTAAAAGGATCAACCAGAGTCCGTAATAGAGCCATAAAAAGGAGAAAAGAGATATAGATTAGTTTGTGAAGACTAGAAACAGGGGAGAGAAAAATATTAAAAGAATACCAGAAATGGATGAAAACTAAGATGTTCCCACCTAATTTATTCATAGCAGAAAATAAAATATGAGAAATAATACAGATTTTTTAAAATGTTAAAACAGTGTCCTTCCAATGAGCTCATTTATTGATTTATTGATTTTTAACCTAGAGTGAAATCTTCTAACAATTAGTTAAATTTTTACAGCTATGCAAGTTCATATTTGTGAAACCATACTGACATTGCCTTTGTTAGAAAAAGTTATGCCTTCTTTATAATGTTTTATGATTAATGTTTTCCATTTTGGAGAGAGATATGACGTCAGCATACCTCATTGTCTATTATATTTTATTTAAAAATATGCAGTTTAAATTTTTTTTTCTTGTGAAGGTGGGGTGAGGTTTCATATTTAAGGGGTTCTCTATCTATGGCATTATTGTAAGACATCTTCTAAACTCTTTTTTTATAATAATCTTTCAATAAGTGATCAATGGTTTCAATCCTGAAAATATTTGGCACAAGTTTTGCCTTTTATTTAAAATTAATTACTGATGAGTGTGAAAAGTGAGATTTATCAAAATTTCCTGTAAAACATAAGCAATGATTTAGCCAAAGTATAGTTTAAATGCATTTGACAATACATATTTGTCTTAAATTTTCTTAATATTTTTCCTCACACATGTGTCCTTCATGGCTATGTGATGCAGAATTGGTTACAAAAGTGGGTAAGATTTCCAAATTCCTGGAGTGATTTATAAACAATTATCTCAATTAAAATAGGCTTAATTTGTTAATGAAATGATCATACAGAAGCCCTTAGTAATGGTATTACAACTTATGGTATTTAGTAGTTTAAATTATTTATTTAGTCATTTAAATAAATAAATAAATAAGGTGGTGGGGCAAAAAAAAAAAGTGTGAAAAATCGCCATCCTTCACAGCTTTAAAATGTTGGCTCTGTTGTGTGGCATAATTAAGTCAACAGTCTGCTGGGCGGCTTCCAGGCCCACAGACAACTGTTCTCTCACTGCCACCAGTAAATTAACTAACGGGTCTGCAGTTTCCCCAAGGGCTGGTGTATACAGCCTTTCCTGAGGTATGGTTTACTCCTGGAAAAGTTGAGATAGACGGGGAAGCCCCATGGATAACAGCAGGCCAGACAGTTATCTTGGGAGTGAGTAAAGCAACAGTTAGGTATGTGAAACATTTACTGGGATTTATAGCTTAGCTTTCACAAACCCCTAATAGTTGGAATTTAATTGCCCTGATGTAACTTACATAGTTTTATACAGATAAAAAATGTCCATATCCTTTTGACATTTTTAGACAACTTTTTCCAAGAATTTTATGTTTTCAGCTTTTAGTTTGCTTTAAATCAAAGATCTTAAGACTCTCTTCAGAAAGTACTGTCATTTCTCTTTGAATGTTTGGAAAAGGCTAACATTTTTTTCTCTTTTAGTTTGTTCTTTAGAAAGTTTTGAATGATTAGACATAGCATTAAATAGGGCTAAATTGTTAACGATAATAATACTTAGAAGATTTATGAGATGGGCTATGAAAATAGCTGAAATTTGGCCTGTGTGAAAAATAAGGCTTTTGAGTGCATAAAAGCTAAGATTTACTCATTTGTGTCAAGTACTTTTCTAAATACATTATATCAACTCCTTGAATCTTATCAATAATTCTATCATAGGTATTATTGTCAGTTTTATGGATCATTAAGTGGAAGAATAGAAATTCAAATAAGTTGATAGCTTGTAGGTGTCAGAGCTAGGATTTGAACCCAGCTGGAATTTAGAGCCTGTGTTCTTAAACTCTGTAATAAACTGCTTTGAGAAGGGTTGGAGTTTAAAAAGTTGGTTGTATGGTGGATGACTTTTGTTGTAGTTATGGTTGTGATTGTGGTTGAAGTTATGGTTGTGATGATAGTGGTATTAAAAAAAATAAACTTCACTCTGCATCAGGAGATAGGCTAATTATGTTGTATATAGCCTTTGAAATAATCTAATAATCTTTTGACACAGGGAATATTGCTATCCCTATTTAAAGGGGAGAAAACTAATGCTGAAAGAGGTTAGGCAACTGCCCATAGTCACAAAACTGAGTTATGAAACCATAACTTCCACTTAGGAGGTCTGACTCTAAAGCCAATTTTCTCATGTGTGTTTTTCTGACAGCATATGATAACATCAACATAGTAGTTATTGACCTATAAGTACTGAGGTAGTTTATTCTCCTTACTGAAGATTCCTACTTTATCTATATCTGTTTCTGATTTCCAGTGAAATCACTGTACAGGTTAGATAAGCTTACCTTTGAATTGGAACTTTTTTTAATATAGACAATGCATTCAGACATAAGACAAGATTTTTTAAATTATAAGTACATTGTCTAAAAGCAAACTACACACATAGATGAAATATTATTTTTCACTTCTGTTTTGCACTTCTAATATATTTTAGCAGTGAGGGTAGATCCACATTTACCATGACACAAGTTATAAAGATAATGAAACATATGGTACAGAGAGATGAATTAGACCTGAAAAAGAGTGAAGATAAGGGGTCTATAGGAAGAGTTCCATTTGACAGGGGAGATGCATGGATATATTTAGCTAGGGGAAGTGAAATAGGAGAAGTAATTTTGGTTGGTAATAGGGACAATCCAAGAAAATGGGAGATGAAGAGTTGTAAAATATTGTGATCTGCCCTTAATTCTTCTTTACATGTCCATGCGCAACAAATACACTAATTGGGAGACATCAAGTTAGCAAAGAACTTACAATATTGGAAAAGGAATAAAATATTGTTGAAGTTCTTTTTTTTTAAATTACAAATAATCTTACCATTTTAACACAACTACTTTAATTTTGCATGTTATCATAATACACATAGTATTTATATTTTACATACAGTACATACATGTGGTAGTGTTTTACCCTTAATATTACATATTTTTCTACTTGCCTTCATGTCCTTTAATTTTCTTATAATGGTTTTTTTGTGAGTGTTCCTGTGCCATAATTTGCATGGCCATCCTTGTATTTCTGACTTTCATGTTGTTTCCAAAGTTGTGCTCTGTGGAGTGTCATAGTTGGATGTAGAGCACCTTATGGCATCCAATTCTTGGAAAAGTAAAATAATAGGTTTTCTTGCTTAAAGCCTCCCAATTGTTTCCTATTGCTCTTAGAATAAATATCCAAAGTTCCTTCTATGACTTGCAGCCCTGAGGTGATGTGACCTTTGACTACATGTCCCACCACGTTCCCTTCTGCTCACTGTGCTTCAATCTCCCTGGCTTCCTTGTAGCTTCTCAATCACATCAAGCGCCATCCACATCAGGGCCTCTGCAACTGTTATTCCTCTCTCTGGAATGCTCTTCCTCCAGGCATCCCATGATTAAATTCCTTCTCTCACTTTAGTTTCTGCTCCAATTTTGCTACTTCAGTGAGGATCTCCTGTCTACACTCTCTGATATGCTTTGCATCCTTTTTTAATCTTATTAGTCTGTTTTACCAGTTCTTATCATTTACCTATATGAGATATTATAGTGTGCAGTTGTTTGGGTTTATTGATCTTCTCCCCTGCTCTAATGTTAATTCCATGATGGCAGGGATTTCATTTTTTTTTTTTTTTTATTGATTGGTCAATCCCCAGCATGTTAAATGCAAAATTTATGAACAATAACTGAATGAATGGGTCGTAAATGGACGAATCCAATCTCCCTTAATAGTATCCTGTTGTCTTTGTGAGGAACTCCCTCTCTCCCATTATTTGAAGACTCGTAGGAAGACTGTGCCTTCAGCTCACCCTAGAAGTTGAAGGTCCAGATTCTTCATTGTCCCTTCTGGCACCATCCTATCTAGTGAGGGTAACAAGGGCAGTAATAAGACCAAGTATCCCATTTACATTTAGTATCTATAGCTGAATAGTCAGGTAAACCTAGGCAGGCATTCTCGATTTAGTAACTAGGAGTGAATGACTACTTATGGGCTTTATATTCTATAAGCCTCTGAGTCAGTAGCAGTTTAAAAGTATAATTATTTTTGCAAGTCTAAACTGTTGCAACAATTAAAGATTATTGTGGAAGCTGTTGATTTTATATACAACAATTTTTAAGAATTTCAATTGGATAAATAAATGGGGTAAAGATTGACAGGACACATAAAACTTCTGAAACTATGGTAGGCAGGCTAATTTTTTAGGCAAGAGATGTTTGAAAATTTCAGTAAAAATGAAGGTAGTTTAGTAGAGTTGATTTGTAACATAATTGTTAGTTTTGTGAAAATTATATATTGTAGTAACATTTATGAAAGTACATACAGAAAAAATTTAAGAATTGTATTGAATATTTATTTATTTAATTCTGTTAGAACAAGGGGTTGTGAAAAATATCTGTTGTGTATTTTTCACATCACAAGTTAGGAAATGAAATACATATTTTTTTCCTTGCAATTTTATTGAGATATAGTCATATACCATACAGTCATCCAAAGTGTACAATCAGTTGTTCACAGTTTCATCATATAGTTGTTTATTCATCACCACAATCAATTTTTGAACATTTTCATTACTCCAAAAAAAAAATAAAGAATAAAAATAAAAATAAAAAAGAACACCCAAAACAACCCATCCCACCAACCTTCCATTATTCATTTGCATCTCAAAATATTATAAGAACAAAAAAAGTACATAGTAAAGAAAAATGAAATTCATATTTTACCTAGATATCCAAAAGGATACAGGAAAAAATGTAAGTAATACAAAAATGTGTTTTACACCTAAATTTTCCTTTACTATTGACCTTAACTAAAAGTAAATATCAAATTTTTGACACTAAATACCAGTATATTGAGTGCAGGAGGAACTTATTTGCTGACTGTTTCTAAAATTTTGAGGAACAAAATTGTAATAATAAAACTGGGTTACAATTACATTGTCTTGATAAATTTTCAGATTTATTGGATCTAAAGTTCATTTCATGAAGATGATTTTCACCTTTGGACAGATATTGATTTCAAAACACAATTTGTTATTTAGCCAAAATATGTTTTAGGGACACCTCAACTTTCAGCCTAGGTACCTGGCTGTGTCCACAATCAAAGATCATGCTGAAATCGATACTTTTGTAAATAATGTTTCACTTTTCTATTGATTTCTTTCTATAAAATACTTTATGGAAAAAAGTCTTAAGTGTGAAATCAACTCATTTTTATTATGAACTTTTTTTGTCTTGTGATATAGTGTGCAATATTGTTTTACAAACTGTGCATATTTTATGCTAATTTAAATGTGTGAGAACATGAATATACCAGTAGCTACATTGCCAGTATTCAGTATTTCCAGATTATTTGTTTAAATCCTTATTTACTTATTCATTTATGTGTTTTACCTATTAGCTAATTTAGCAAATTAATTTTAAAAATTCTCAGTTGTTTTATTTTATATTTCTTTGGTTGTTAGCAGGAATAAATATACATTCAACTTTTCCTTGATAGAACACAATCCTTGAAAAAATTCAGCCATACATTATGGAAAAATTAGATCTTTCAAGTTGTGTACTTAGTTGATATTTTTCTGATTGGCTATACATTAAAAATTCAGTTTTTTCTTGAATGTTTCCTTTTCTTATTTTTACCTTTTGTATTTTTATATAACTGTCTTTATTTTGACTCAATTTCATTTTTCTACTTTCTCAAAACTCCATGTTAATTACACAGATTCAGTTGTATGTCATTTGAGTTGATCTGTCTCATATTTTTCCAGGTAGAATAAAATTCTGTATATATAATTATGTATATATTATATATACATACATACATACACACACACATATACATATTTATAAATAACAGCTTTGAAAAATACATGTATATTCATATAGCTTTGACAATATACATAATAATATGGTTTGAATATATATAAAATATATGTACATATACATATTCAAAGCTATGTGAAGAGTTTCAGCCTCCTTAAAGAGCCTACAAGGATAAATGATCTGATCTGAGACTGTTATGTAACTAGGAAAGGTGTCACTGGTGCTAACCCCACCAGTTATTTATAGATCCTATTAGTTGCGATGTTAAAAAACCATTAGGTCTGAAGATATGTCTTACCTTATGACTTTGTTATGCTAAATTGTTTCACAAGGGTTATAAATTAGAATGGAATGAGGGAAATTGGAAAGCTAAGTTTTTAATATTAAGAGAGCCACAACCATATTGTTGAAACAAAATATAATCTAGAGCAGGGGTTGGCAATATTTTTCTGTAAAAAATCATATAGTGAATAATTTAGGTTTTGTGAGCCAAGAGGAAAATATAATTCCCTTTATGTAGGTACTTGGTAGCAGAAGAGAATACAATTGTCCACACAATTTTAATTGACAAAATTCAAAATTTAGTAATAATAAGAATTTATTAATTTGGTAATAATAATTGAGTACTTTAAAAAAATTACAGGTCTTATATTAATTTTCTGTTGCTGCTATAACAATTTGCAACAATTTTAGCAGCTTAATGCTTATTTATTTTCTCAGGGTCTTGTAGGTCAGAAGCCTGGGCACAGTGTGGCTCAGCTGTTTTCTACTCTGTGTGTCACAAGGGACATGAAGTTGTTAGCAGAGCTTTGTTCCTTTCTGAAGCCTGTATGGGAGAATCCACTTCCAGGCTCAGTCTGGTCATTGACAGAATTCAGTTCCATGTGATTGTAAGACTGAGGCTGGCTATTGCCCAGCTCCGTACGTGTAGTTGTCAGCTTCTAGGGCCCCTGCATTCCTTGGATCATGGCCCCTTCCTCCATCCTCAAAGACAGACAGGTGGGTCTGGTCTTTCTTGTACATCAAAATCTCTCTAATGTCCCCTTCTGCCTCATCTCTCCTTCTTCCTCTTCTACCACCCCTATCTGACTGACAACACTGTCTTCCTTTTCTGTTTTTAAGGGCTTATATCATTACTTCGGGCCCACAGAAAACCCAGGATAATTTCCCTCTCTTACAACCAGCCGATTACTGGTCTTTGTTCTATCTGCAAAGACCCTTCATGGCAGTACCTAGATTAGTGTCCGATTGAATCACCAGGAGACGGGGATCTAGAGGAGAACTGGAAAGTGGGTGTTTCTAGAATTCTGCCTACCAAGGTCTTTTTATAAGAATAATGGTATTCTATTTTGTAGGATCACATTTTGCTCAGTTGGGTTTGAAACTGTCTGTTCCTTATCAAATCAGCTCTAACTGTTCATCTCTAAGACTCATTCTTAGCCTATGGGCCTTACTAAAACTGGTGGTAGGCTGAATTTAGCTTGTGGCCATAGTTATTGATCTATTATTTAACAATACTGTGTAGCCATTAAAAGGATTGTTGATGAGTGTTCAGTCATGTTTTGAAATTCCTCAAGTACATATATGATAAAATAGTGTGTAATATTTTTCCAATTTTTTAAAACAGAAATCTGTATAATATAAATTGATACATCAATGTCTTTATACTTACATAAACTGGAAGATATAAAATGTACTGACAATAGTCATCTCTGGATGTAGAATGATAGGGGAAGTTGTTGCATCTTACTTTTGCTTTTCTGTGCTTGTCAAACATTTTATAACGCATTTTCCCCAGAAATCAGGAAAAGCATTAAAGTGTTATATAATATTTCTGATTAAATAATTATAGTAAAAATACTTATCATTTAAATGTTTCACCATTAATTGCCTTACCAGTGGAAGGCAGAACTTGCCTAGGATATATTAAAGCAGAATTCTGTTTCATAATAACTGTTCTAACCAGCTAAATATGGTAAAAAAAAAAAAAAAAAACATGAGCTTCGAGTGACTGCATAGGCAGACTCAAATTCTAACTAAAGGACAATGGGACTTTTCTTACCCAATTCTCAATGGACCTATGTCCTCTTTCTGTCCTGCCCAGGGTACTCGTTTTCAAACCTTTAATTAGCAACACCACCCGAAACTGTCCCATAAGTACCAAAATCCTTCACATTTTCCCCTCAGCAAAATACTCAATGAATTTTATACACTTGTGTTTTTACTTTCTATTTTCAATTTATTTTGAAATGTTAAAAAAAGTACACGAGTATATGTCAGCCAGCCAACCACTAAGGTTCTGTAACAAAGCACTGATAATTTTTGCACCCTTTGTCTACCCAGAATTATGAAAGCAAATTAGATTAAAATATTTATATGAATTCTGCAGAAGGATGGCCAAAGTAAGAAAAACAATACTGTAGAAGGGAACTTCTTTACCATCCAGGTGGGAATGCTTGGACGGTGTTTAGAGATAAGGGAATGGAATTTGTGAACAGTCCAGCTAGAAGAGTAAGAATTAGAAGAAATAATTGGTTAAACTGTAGATATGGAAGAACTAGTTACACAAGAGACAGAATAAGCTACGAGACAATGATAAAGGGTCCTTTATATAAATGCAATTTACTAACTAAGATGAATCTGCATATACGACACAAGTGCAAAATGATGCCAGTATGCAAAGGATTGTAGATAAAAGAAGACAAGAAACAAACTAAAAAATAGCACATGAAAAAAAAAAGTATCAGCATCTCAAAAGTAGTTGTGAATAATATTACATAACTATGGGGTTCCTGAAATCAATTATAGTAGACTGACTTGACTGAGAAATATTGAGAAGGAGCTCAATATACATGTACTCAAAGGACATATCAAAATGTAAAGAGATTAAAATTATGGAGAAAACCTCCTATTACCCTGTAAGCCACCTATAAGTTACCCCATAGTTCCTCTAAGGAGGAAAATCTGAATTTTGAATTGGTCTATTGTGCTTTGTGAGGAGCACAAAATCTGTGGTGATATCTTATGAAATGCATACTGTTTTTATTTTGGGCCAAGACTTGACATTTTCAGATACTTCATATCTAGTTTTCATTTATTCAGACTCAAGTAAAGGGTTCAATGTTCAGGTCACGACTGAGAATGAGAAGTCAGAAGGTGCTTTCATGTGAGTAAGATTCAGGTATCTTCTTGTTAATAAAAGGCTCAAGTTAAATCCTTACTAGTGAAGGAAATACTAAGATTATAAAGAACCTTGCCTGGAATCCAGAATAAGGGCCTGAGGTTGAGGTCAGACAGTTGCTTGAAGGGAGAAAAGTTGTACTAATGGGGTTGCTTAGAGGGGACAAAGATATCCTGTTTTTTCAATATTTTGCCTACAGCCAACCCTGGCTCTGCCATTTGAAATCATCTTTTCTGCCACAGTGGCAGTAGTGGTACATTGCAGAATGCTGATTAAGGCAGGAAGGCAGATTCAGAATATTACTCCTGACACTTTAAAAATACTAACTTCTTAAATAAATAAATAAATATTTCTATAATCTATTTCCCAAACATCAAATGTAATATATGACAGTATTTATTTAAAAGTAAAATTTGCTGCAGTTCAGTTGAGTGCAATTCAAGAATATACTTCATCTTTCTTTAAGATTAATTTCATTTGATTTCCAGGTTCACTCTTTCATTTTTGAGGAATAAATTCTGAATTTTATGCTTATACACACTGCAGTGGGGTGATTCAAAAATAAAAGTGCATCCTTAACATTGAATGTCTCTGCATTTGGCTTGCACCAGAACTTTTCCCTCATTTCAATGTAGCTTTTGTATGTGCATATGCAATAAAAAAGCTAATAAACTTAATAAATGGTTCAATTGCATGACTGCACCTGTGTGTTACCTTCATCCTCATTATACATTTCCTCAGACATTGTCCATTACCTCTTCTTGGTCACAGAACCCTATTGTAAGTCTAATAAATAGTGCAATAAAAGTAAATAATCTGAGAAAATATTACAGTGCAAGCTGAAAATAGTTCTGTTGTAAATTTATGCACATTTTTACCCACTTTGCTAAGTACAAGTATGCTGTCATTCTACTGTTCTTTTTATATATCCCACAGGAATATGACCAAAATCCTTGTTTCTTATGAGCTTTATTCAAATATATATTACAGTGGCTCAATGCCAGCAGTTTTTTCTACATAGGATTACTGAAACTGATTCAGACAATACTGTGTGCATTCACACCCACACACCCACATGCATACACACAGACATACATTGCAGATTTCTGAGCTGATTCTATAAAGCTGTGTCTACATACTCAAAATAAAATAGAAAATTAGCTTTATGTTCAAGTAATTCAGACATAAAATACATTTTCCTCCTCATATCATATGGATATGGCAAACTGTGTCTTTTTCTTGAAATGTCTAAATAATAGATCCATTTCCCAACTGATTCTGCATGTATTGATTCTGAATTGCTGCATCTTTTAAAAGGCAAGAATTTCCAGTGATGCTTAGTACTGAAATTGCATATCACGTATCAACAAGGCATGAAAAGGAATGCTTGGCCTCCTCATGCCTTACTAATGTACGAGTACTTGTGATCCTTTTAAAGACCATTTTAAAACAAGATGTGCCACACCTGGGAGGCTGTGTTTTCAGTTACTCATTTATATGGAGTTTGTTGGAAGCTGAATGATAATATACTCATTAATACCTTTGACAGTTCGTAGCTGTCCCTCAGACAAGATTTGCACAAGCTGCTTGCAAGGCATGAGACATGCACAGAAATGAAGAGGTGATTCCAGAGTGACAGATAATTTGGAGTGGCTTGAATAGGCACTAACTGACTCTTGGTTTCTTATAACTGGCCTGTTTTCCAAGGAATGCACTGATTTGATGAAGCTATTTGATGAGAATCTTAGCTAGATCCTATCTGGTTCTGCCATTAACCAATAGAGCATGTTTATACTACATCTATTTTATGCATATACACACAGCATTTGATTTTTAGTTTGGCTTCTTTACAGAGGAGGGATTTTTCTCTACAAAATACTTTGGTCTGTTAACTAGAAACAGGGTAGTAAATAGTTGGACAACCTATAAGAACCATGAAAATATGGAGGCAATGCCCAATAGTTTATGTATAGTAAATAGTTTATATATAGTAAAACTCCAAGCCAGGAGAATATAGAAAAGTTTCCAAGATATATGTTTTAAGTTATTTTTACTATGATTTAGACTTGTAAGTTTAATCTAACCATTTAAATTGTTTCTCTCTAAAGTTTCTTTCAGGATACTATTAAATCTTTTATTCATAATACAAACTGTCATTTATGTATTGCTTGATATGTGCAATATCCTGTGCTGAGCACTAAATATACATTAGTCCTCGCTTATCTTTACAGCCCTACAAAGTAAGCATTATTATCCTCATTTTTCAGATGAGGACTTTTATACTCATATAAATTAAATAACTTGACTAAGTCTAGTAGAGCTAGGTTGACAGAGAATGTGGACTTAGGCTGTGGGGATCTCAAACCCCTGATCTTTATCATCATATCACTGTGCCTCTTGAAGTCATTTTCCATCATTTTCAAAGTCATCTGTTCCTTTATTTCTTGAGTAAATGCTCTCTGTTGAGTAGTTTATAGGCCACTGCTTTTTGCTCTGTTTGGCTGCTTTGTCTTTCCCAGGTTTGTCTTCCTACTTTTAAGTTCTCCTTCCAATCACCAAGTCAGAGCATACCCTAATTAGAAAATGATTTTACTACATCAATTTCATGATGTAAATGGCATCCTTATAAATGTGCATAAATAATTCTGGCTTTCCAAATGATGCAAACCAATGGGATATACTTGATGGCTCATTAGCTAAATGCTATGCACAATTTTGATAATAGAATATTACCAGACCTGAGAACATTTTTAGGATCAAATTAACTATAAGAATTTTATTAATGGTTCAAAATGAATCTTCTAGAGTAAGCTATATTTTCTGCAGAAGACTTCGAACCTTGAGTGCTCTGTGTTGTTAAATATTTGAATTGGCTGAGAGATACAATAATCACTATATATGAAAAAAATTATTGTTTAATATTTTGTATAAAGAAATATTTTGCATAGCAAAAAAATTTTGCTTTTTATGAATACATGCATTTATAACTTAATAAACAATAAATGCTTCAGTTGACCAATTTTAGTACTTTAATCATTAACAAAACAAATATAATTGAATAATATACCTTTCATCTTATAACCATACAGAAAATAGTTTTCTCTCTCTGTAATGATTCTTCCTTAATTGAAGATGAACATTGGGAATAACAATTTCCAATGTACTATACTGTGAATATATGATATTTGATTATACGTAATTTCTGTGTGGTAAATTGTATATAAAAGAGTAAATGAATTCACTAAAAAATGATCTCCTAGGAGGCGGGGCAAGATGGCGGAGTGGTGAGGAGAAGAATTTTGTCTCTCCCCTAGAGCAGCTGGCAATTACCCAAGAACTATATGAAACAGTGTTTTCGGGGTCTCCAGTAACCAGTCACACATTGGACACAAGTTTGGAATTGGAGGAAAAGCTGAGATCACAGCGAACATTGTAAGTTCCCTGGACCAGGGGTCTGGCGCCCCTCCCCACCCAAACCTCACAGACTGTCTTGCTGCCAGCTCCCTGAAAGGAGGGGAAAAAAAAAAAAAAAAAACAGCAATCTGCTGAGGGCAAGAAGGGAGGCTCAACCCAGCCTCAACTGCAGAATTAATTAACAAATTAATTAACTAACTTTGGGAGCTGGGGTGCTAAAGAAGGGCTGGGCTCCAAGAAGTGGGGGCACATAAAAGCGGGCACCCATTCCCAGACTCCAAAAAAGCCATTTTTTTTCTCCCTTACAATTTGTCCCTTCTGGCTTCTCACTGATCCCTTATCTTTTTGCATTTCAATAGCCCCTGGCAGGGGTGGAATTGAAGCGGTTGGAGAGTAATTATCAGACAATAGCCCAAAGCATATCTTTAAATGCTCTATTCTGACACTGACAAAACTTCCAGGCTGGGGAAAGACTTTTAAAAGAGACTTTTTTTTTTTTCTTCCCCCTTTTTTCTGTTTCTTGATTTCTTTTCTACTTTTTTTTTTTTTTTTAATCTAAAAGTAATATATGTGGTTATTTTCTATCAGAAAGCCCAGGTTGAGGGACTAGGCTGGGCTTGAGGGGAAACAGAGTACCCACAGTGTCTTTGAATTCCATATTCACTACTGAAGGCCTCCAGCCCCATCTTTAATTGGCAACTCAGGCTGACCAAGGAATCTACCTGGAGAAGCCCCAAAGAGGAGAGAGGAGAAGGGAATAGTGCCCCTGAGAGACAACTGGAGTTCTGAGTGTTGGGAGAGTGAAGGGAGGCCCAGCTCAACTTGCAGTCCTCCTTCTGGGAATTCAGACCCCAGGGCCTGGAATTCAGATTCCAGCTTCAGTCAGCCACGCCCCTGACAGGATCAGAGTCACCAGGAGAACTAAAGTCTCCCACCTCCTTACACTGGTCGGGGAGCTGCGGGCTGGCCAGCGCCACCTGCTGGACAGGAGAGGAAAAGCCCCAATTCTAAAGGCCTCATAGGAGGGTCTCATTCTCAGGAAAACCCCATACCCTCCCAATGAGACCTGAGCCTGACTAGACTGGGAAAATCTGACTAGGGTCGACCATATCTGAGGAGACCCACTCACAAAAAGGTTACATAGAGGCAGAGCGAGAAACAGAAAAAACATGAGGGAAAAAATTCTGATCAACTAAATAGAACCTAAGTTAGAGGTCTAGAATAAGTTGAACTGAATAACAGAGGCCAGAGAACAAAGCCAACCAACAAGAAAACCATTAGGTAAAAGACAGAAAACAAGCTCCAAAATAAACTACTCAAGAAAATCAGATGCCTAGACAACTTAAGATAACAAGCCATACCAGGAAACACGAAAACATGGACCAGCAAAAGGAACAAACTAATAGTTCAGCTGAGACACAGGAGTGGAGGCAACTAATGCTAAACAAATTTGATGAAATGAAGGAAGATATAGCAAAAGAGCTGAAGGATATAAAGAAGACACTGGCTGACCATAAAGAAGAATTCATAAACTTAAAAAAACAAATGGCAGAACTCATGGGAATGAAGGCCACAATGGAGGAGATGAAAAACACAATGGAGGGACACAACAGTAGATTTGAACAGGCAGAGGAAAGGATCAGTGAACTGGAAGACAGGTCATTCGAATTCATACACACAAAAGAACAGATGGTGAAAAAAATGGAAAAATATGAGCAGGGTCTTAGGGAGCTGAGTGACAACATGAAACGTACAAATATACGTGTTATGGGTATCCCAGAAGGAGAAGAGAGGGGAAAAGGGGCAGAAAGAGTAATAGAAGACATATTCACTGAAAATTTCCCAACTCTTATAAAAGACAGAAAATTAGAGATTCAAGAAGTACAACGTACCCCAAATAGAATAGATCCCAATAGACCTACTCCAAGACACTTACTGGTCAGATTGTCCAATGTCAAAGACAAAGAGAGGATTCTGAAAGCAGCAAGAGAAAAGCAATCCATCACATATAAGGGAAAGTCAATAAGACCATGTACAGATTTCTCTGCAGAAACCATGGAGGCAAGAAGACAGTGGCATGATATATTTAAGATACTGAAAGAGAAAAACTGCCAACCAAGAATACTATATCCAGCAAAACTTTCCTTCCAAAATGAGGGAGAGATTAAAACATTTTCAGACAAACAGACACTGAGAGAGTTTGTGAATAAGAGACCGGCACTACAAGAAATACTAAAGGGAGTGCTACAGGCTGATAGGAAAAGACAGGAGAGAGAGAGTTGGAGAAGAGTGCAGAAATGAAGATTATCAGAAAAGGTAAAAGGAGAGGAAAAAATAAGATATGATATATAAGTTCCAAAAAACAAAATGGTAGTAGAAAGTACTGCCCTTACAGTAATAACATTAAATGTAAATGGATTAAACTCCCCAATAAAAAGACACAGACTGGCAGAATGGATTAAAAAACAGGACCCATCTACATGCTGTCTACAAGAAACTCACTTTAGACACAAGGACAAACATAGACTGAAAGTGAAAGGTTGGAAAAAGATATTTCATGTAAACAACAACCAGAAAAAAGCGGGAGTAGCTATATTAATATCAGACAAGTTAGACTTCAAAAGCGAAACAATTAAAAGAGACAAAGAAAGACACTATATATTAATAAAAGGGTCAATTCATCAAGAAAACAGTCATAAATATTTATGCACCAAACCAGAATGCCCCAAAATTCATGAGGCAAACACTGCGATCACTGAAAGGAGAAATAGATACCTCTACAATAATAGTTGGAGACTTCAATACACCACTCTCTTCAATGGATAAAACATGTAGACAGAGGATCACTAAAGAAACAGAGATGTTGAATTGTATGATAAATGAACTAGACTTGACAGACATTTATAGAACACTACATCCAACAACAGCAGGATACATTTTTTTCTCAAGTGCTCATGGAACATTCTCTAGGATAGACCACATGTTGGGTCACAAAGCAAGTCTCAACAAATTTAAAAATATTGATATTATACAAAACACTTTCTCAGACCACAATGGAATGAAGTTGGAAATAAATAAAAGGCGGAAGATCATAAAATTCACAAACATATGGAGGCTAAACAACACCCTCTTAGAAAACCAGTGGGTAAAGGAAGAAATTACAAGAGAAATTAGTAAATACCTCGAGGCAAATGACAATGAAAACACAACTTATCAAAACTTATGGGATGCAGCAAAGGCGGTGCTGAGAGGGAAATTTATTGCCCTAAATGCCTATATTAAAAGAGAAGAGAGAGCAAAAATTGAAGAGTTAACTGCTCACCTGGAGGAATTAGAGAAAGAACAGCAAACTAACCCCAAAGCAAGCGGAAGGGAAGAAATAACAAAGATTAGAGCAGAATAAACGCAATTGAGAACAGGAAAATAATAGAGAGAATCAACAAAATCAGAATTTGGTTCTTTGAGAAAATCAATAAAATCGATGGACCACTGGCTAGGCTAACAAAAAAAAAAGAGAGAGCAGATGCAAATAAATGCAATCAGAAATGGGAAAGGAAATATAACTACCGACCCTGTAGAAATTAAGGAGATAATGAGAAGATACTATGCGCAACTATATGCTAATAAACTAGACAACTTAGATGAAATGGACAACTTCCTAGAAAAGCATAAACAACCAACATTAACTCAAGAAGAAATAGATGACCTCAACAAACCAATCACAAGTAAAGAGATTAAGTCAGTCATCAAAAAGCTCCCAAAAAGGAAAAGCCCAGGACCAGATGGTTTCACATGTGAATTCTACCAAGCATTCAAGAATGAATTAGTACCAATCCTGCTCAATCTCTTCAAAAAAACTGAAGAAGAGGGAAAGCAACCTAACTCTTTCTATGAAGCCATCATCACCCTAATACCAAAACCAGGCAAAAATACTACAAAAAAAGAAAATTATAGACCAATTTCTTTAATGAATATAGATGCAAAAATCCTCAACAAAATACTCGCAAATCGAGTCCAGCAGCACATTAAAAGAATTATACACCACGACCAGGTGGGATTTATTCCAGGTATGCAAGGCTGGTTCAGCACAAGGAAATCAATTAATGTAATACACCACATCAATAAATCAAAGCAGAAGAACCACATGATCATCTCGATTGATGCAGAAAAGGCATTTGACAAAATTCAACATCCTTTCCTGATGAAAACACTTCAAAGGATAAGAATAGAAGGGAACTTTTTCAATATAATGAAGACAATATATGAAAAACCCACAGCTAACATCACACTCAATGGGGAGAGAATGAAAGCTTTTCCTCTAAGATCAGGAACAAGACAGGGATGCCCACTATCACCATTGCTATTCAACATTGTGCTGGAAATTCTAGCTAGAGCAATTAGGCAAGAAAAAGAAATAAAAGGCATCCAAATTGGAGAGGAAGAAGTAAAACTTTCACTATTTGCAGATGACATGATTCTATATGTAGGAAATCCAGAAAAATCTACAGCAAAGCTACTAGAACTAGTCAATGAATACAGCAAAGTAGCAGGCTACAAGATCAACACGCAAAAATCTGTAGTGTTCCTATACACAAGTAATGTGCCACAAGAGGAGGAAATCAAGAAAAAAATCCCATTTACAATAGCAATCAAAAGAATCAAGTATTTAGGAATAAACTTAACCAAGGACACAAAAGACCTTTACATAGAAAACTATAAGAAACTGCTAAAAGAAATTGAACAAGACCTGAAAAAAATGGAAGAACATACCATGTTCATGGATTGGAAGACTAAATATAGTTAAGATGGCAATTTTACCTAAACTGATTTACAGATTCAATGCAATACCAATTCAAATGCCAACAACTTACTTTACAGAAATAGAAAAACCAATAACTAAATTTATTTGGAAGGGTAAGGTGCCCCGAATAGCCAAAAATGTCTTGAGAAAGAGGAGTGAAGTGGGAGGTCTCACACTACCTGACTTTGAAGCATATTACAAAGCTACAGTGCTCAAAACAGCATGGTACTGGCATAAGGACAGATATACTGATCAATGGAATTGAATTGAGTGTTCAGAAGTAGACCCTTACATCTATGGACAACTGATCTTTGATAAGGCAGTGAAGCCGAAGCAACTGGGAAAGAGCAGCCTGTTCAATAAATGGTGTTTGGAGAACTGGATATCCATTTCCAAAAGAATGAAAGAGGATGCCCATCTCACACCTTATACCAAAATAAACTCAGAGTGGATCAAAGACCTAAACATTAGCACCAAGACCATAAAACTCTTAGAAGAAAATGTAGGGCAATATCTTAAAGATCTTGCGAAAGGAGGTGGTTTCTTAGACCTCACACTCAAGGCACGAGCAACCAAAGAACAAATAGACAAATGGGATCTCCTCAAAATTAAACACTTTTGTACATCAAAGGACTTTGTCAGAAAAGTCAAAAGGCAACCTACACAATGGGAGATGATATTTGGAAACCACATATCAGAAAAGGGTTTAATATCCCAAATATATAAAATAATCCTGCATCTCAATAACAGAGAGACAAACAATCCAATTAAAAAATGGGCAAAAGACATGAACAGACATTTTTCTAAAGAGGAAATACAAATGGCTCAAAAGCATATGAAAAAATGCTCAACTTCACTGGCTATTAAGGAAATGCAAATCAAAACCACAATGAGATATCATCTCACACCTACCAGAATGGCCATTATCCAAAAAACAGAAAATGACAAGTGCTGGAGAGGATGTGGAGAAAGAGGCACACTTATTCATTGTTGGTGGGAATGTAGAATGGTGCAACCACTCTGGAAGACAGTATGGAGGTTCCTCAGGAAGCTAAATATAGATTTGTCATATGACCCAGCTATTCCATTGCTGGGTATATACTCAGAGGAACTGAAACTTAAGACACAAACAGACATTTGTAAACCAATGTTTATTGCAGCATTATTCACAATTGCCAAGAGATGGAAACAGCCCAAATGTCCATCAAAGGACGAGTGGATAAACAAACTGTGGTATATACACATGATGGAATATTATGCAGCTGTAAGACAGAACAAAGACATGGATCATGTAATAATGTGGATGAACCTTGAGGACATTATGTTGAGTGAAGTTAGCCAGAAACAAAAGGACAGATTCTGTATGGTCTCACTAATATGAACAGACATTAATGAACAAACTTTGGGAGTTAAAAGCTGACAACACAGGCGACCAGGAGATAGAAAGAGGGCAGAGATCAGCCATTTGATGCTGAAGGACTACAGAATGTTTAGGATTGATTGCATAGATCCAGAAATAGATAGCATAATACTGTGTGATGGTAGCACGGTATTGTAAGTACACTGAACAAAGATGTCTGTGAGTAAAGCTGAAAGAGGTGGGATAGGAGAATATATGACACCAGAGGTAAAGATAGATGATAAAGACTGGGACTGTATAACATGGCAAAAACTGGAGTGGCCAATGACTGTTACTAAATATACAAATATAAAAATGTTTTTGCATGTGGGAAAGCAAATGAATGTCAACCATGTAGAAATTTGAAAAAGGGATGGTATTCAGGAAAAAACATAATCAAAGCAAACTGGAGTCTATGGTCAACAGTAACATTGTAATATACCTCCATTAAATGTAACAAAGGCAATACGCCAATGCTAAATGTATATGAGAAGGGGATATAGGGGAGTAATATGGGATTCTTGGTAGTGGTGTTATTTGCTGTCCTTATTAGTATATTGTATTGTATGACATGTTATTTTTCTTTTTATCATTTTTTCTTATTGCTAAAAAAAAAAGACAATTTTTCTTGTAGTAATCAGTATGTTCAAATGCTGATTGTGGTGATAAATGTACAACTTTATGATGATACCATGAACAACTGATTGTACACTGTGGATAAATGTATGGTATGTGAATATAACTCTATAAAATTGGAGGAAAATATATATATAGGAGTAAAAGTATTGGAGAAAACATGGTTAGAGGGATGATGCCTCACCAATATGGACTAACTACAATGTGTAAACTCAGAATTGAATCTTAGAACATAGCCTAATGTGGACACAATAATTGTAATAGTTCCTAGATTGTAAGCTCTTACAGCAGTTAACTCTATCCCTGAATTCTAAGGCCTATCTCTAAACTTTGAGATGCTGATCCCCTAGCGTATAACCTGATTAGTCTCTGGAACAATGCATATCTCTGAGACACCTGAAACTCAGAGCTAGAGCTCAGCAGATATGAATGTCAGTATTAGTGCATGCAGCCACTGTCAAAAAAAAAAAAAAAAAAGCTGAAAAAGAGCCCAGACTTCAATTAGTGATATGAATGAAGCAGGTCTGGTTAAGACCAGGGCAAGCCAGCCCAAAGGATAAAGGTTGAAACTGACTGTGTTTTAAAACTTCAACTTCCATGTCAGACCAAGGGAAGAGATGTTTATTTGGTACAGGATCTATATTTTCTAAACAATTTAACTTGTACAGTGTGTTCAAATACCGTAATTACATAGAACTTTGACTAGGAAGTGAGACCTGGTAGGTTTGTATAGGTTAATGTGAAATAGTGACACATCCCAGAGTAATTTGGGCAGATAATAAAAAATATATTTACAGCCTCCCCCTCCCCAGCCCCGAGGATCTGGGGGAAGGTACGGATGTGTTGGACATCCTCACCTGGACTGGTGTTGATGTTGTCACAAACATTGGGACTGGCGGTTTGATGTGCTGAGCCCTCAAGCTTGGGACTTGCCCTTATGAAGCTCATTACCACAAAGGAGAGTCTAAAGTTGTATGTAATGCTGCCTAAGAGTCTCACCCTGAGTACCTCTTTGTTGCTCAGATGTGGCCCTCTCTCTCTCTAAGTGAGCCATCTTGACAGGTGAACTCGCTGCCCTCCCCACTACGTGGGACCCGACTCCCAGGGGTGTAATTCTCCCTGGCAACGCAGAGTATGACTCCCGGGGATGAATGTGGACCCGGCATCGTGGGACTGAGAGTATCTTCTTGACCAAAAGGGGGATGCAAAATGAGACGAAATAGTTTCAGTGGCTGAGAGATTCCAAATGGAGTCGAGAGGTCACTCTGGTGGACATTCTTGTGCACTATATAGATAACACCTCTTAGGCTTTAATGTATTGGAATAGCTAGAAGTAAATACCTGAAACTACCAAACTCCAACGCAGCAGTCTGGACTCCTGAAGACAATTATATAATAATGTAGATTACAAGAGGTGACAGTGTGATTGTGAAGACCCTGTGGATCACACCCCCTTTATCTAGTGTATGGATGAGTGGAGGAATGGGGATAAAAACTAAAGGACAAATGGGGTGGGATGGGGGGATGATTTGGGTGTTTTTTTTTCACTTTTATTTTTTATTCTTGTTCTGGTTCTTTCTGATGTAAGGAAAATGTTCAGAGATAGATTGTGGTGATGAACGCATAACTATGTTATCATACTGTGGACAGTGGATTGTATATCATGGATGATTGTATGGTGTGTGAATGTATTTCAATAAAATGGAATTAAAAAAAAAATGATCTCCTAAAGATATCCTACCTTAACCTCAAACTAAACCCCTGAATGCCAAGCCCAATATCTTGTATATAGGAGACCCTGAATAAATGAATGCTGGAACAAGTTGAGTCTGAAAATATTCCATAATGTATTTAGAGCAATGTTTCCCAAAGAGCATTCTGAAGAATACTGTCTGTGATGATTAGGTTTATGTGTCAACTTGGCCAGGTGATTGTGCCCAGATGTCTGGTCAAACAAGCACTGGTGTAACCCTTACAGCAAGGACATTTGTGGCTGGTTAATAAACCAGCAGCTGGTTTATTAAATTATCAGTCAATTGACTGCATTAGTGGCTGATTACATCAATGAAGGGCATGTCTTCCGCAATGAGAGAATTCATTCAGCTGGATTTAATCCAATCAGTTGAAGACTTTTAAGGGAGCAGAGAGAGAACCTTCACTTCTTCGGCTAGCCAGCGTCTCCTGAGGAGTTCATTGAACACCTTCATCGGAGTTGCCAGTTCACTGCCTGCCCTATGGAATTTGGACTCATGCATCCTGCCCTACAGAAGTTGGACTTGTACATCCCCACAGTTGTGTGAGACACTTTTATAAAATCTTATATTTACAGATATCTCTTGTTGATTCTATTTCCCTAGGGAAACCTAACTAATACAGGTTGGTACTGAGAACGGGGTACTGCTGAATTTGCAAGTACCAAACATGTTGGAACAGCTTTTTAAATGGGTAAGGGGAAGATTTTGGAAGAACTGTGAGGAGCTTAATAGAAAAGGCCTAGATTGCTTTGAAGAGACTGTTGGTAGAAATGCTGCTCTACAGATATTTCTGATGAGGCCTTTTTGATGAGAGGAAAGAAAGAACCTAAGAACTGAACTCTTGGGTACAAAGAAACCAGAAATCGATGGTTTGGAAGACTCTGGGCTTCCAGAAATTGAGACACCAGAGGATGGAGCCCCATGTGAGGATTTAACCAAACATGGAAATTGGCCACCATTTCGGTACAAGCCAGAATTGGAAATGGAGTGATCCAGAAAGGATTTGTGCAAAGTCCTATTGTCTGACAGTTTTGACCCCTGGATGCTTCCTGCCAAGCCAACAAATTTTTTGCAAGGTCTGTATAAAGGGAACCACTGCCAGTCTAGACTAGATGAGACGGAGCAGGAACAAACTGATGTAAAAATTTCCTCATAGACAGAAATGTGGAAATCGAAGTCTGGAGTCAAGAGTTCTAGGACAAGGAGAGAAGAGCAACCCCTGCACATGGGAAGGGTGAATTTGCCCCAGAGGCAGAGGGCGGGCCTTCTGCCCTGATGCTCAAGAAAACTGCTGCCACCTCAGGCCTCAGAGAGGGTGGAGCACAATCTCTGGGTTTGGGGAGAGCCTGGCCACCACCCCACTGTTCAGAGAGGGGGGAGCCTTTGCCTTGGAGCAGCAGAGTCTGGGTGGCACCCAGATGTTTTAGAAGGGTGGGACTGAGAAGAAGGTGGTCTCTCCAGTGCGTGGATATGTTGAAGCATTCACCCCAGTGTTTGGAGAGAAAAAGGCTGCCACAAAGGCCCTTGGAAAGGGTTGGACTCCTGCTCTCTCAAGCCCCAAGGATAAAACTTCATTCTGTAAATGACTCTCAAACTTTGAAATCTAATGAAGTTTGCCCTGCGGGCTTTAGGAATTGTTTTCATCAGGTGAACCTGTTTTCCTTTCAGTTTCTCCCTATGGCAATGGGAACATTTATTCTATGATTGTCCCTCTTTTGTATAATGGCAGCAAATAACTTGTTCTGTGTTTCACAAGTCCTCAGCCAGAGAATGATAAGACTTTGTACTTACCTATACTGAGATGGAATGAATGTATTTTTGCATTTTTAAGCACATGACTTTTTGGGGTCCAGGGATTGTAATGTGCCAGTCTGCATGTATTATGTCCCCCCAAAAGCCATGTTCTTTAATGTCATCTTGTGGGGGAATATCTGTTAGTCTTGGTTAGGTTGGAACCTTTAGATTGAGTGTTTCCATGGAGATGTGATGCACCCAACTGTGGGTGACACCTTTGATTGGGGTGTTTCCATGGAGGTGTGGCCCTGCCCAGTCAGGGTGGCTCTTGATTAGTTCACTGGAGTATTTAAAAGAGAAGCTTTTTAAAAGCCCACAGAGACCCAAACATTTGCTGCCACTTTGAGATGCTGTCCCAGAATTTGCTCCAGAGAAGCTAAGAGAGACAAGCCCAGAGACGTTTTGGAGAACGCCATTTTGAAATGCAACCCAGGAGCAAAGTCACAGCAGACACCAGCCACGTGCCTTCCCAGCTCACTGAGGTGTTCTGGACACCATCAGCCATCTTCAGTGAAGGTATCCTTTTGCTGATACCTTAGTTTGGACACTTGTATGGCCTTAGGACTGTAAATGTATAACCAAATAAAACCCCTTTATAAAAGCCAATCCATTTCTTGTCTTTTGCATTCTGGCAGTGTTAGCCAACAGGAACACTATTTCTACAAAGTGAGTCTCAAAGTATAATTTCCATGGTGACATACACTTGACATGCTTTAGGGTGTATTACCATTTTGAAGGTTTTAAGAAGTTTAGCTTATCTGGCCTCTGGTAAGTTTTACAGTAAAGAAATCCCTTTAATTTGATTCATCCCATGTCTGGAGCCTATTTGACCACATATTCTCCTTTTCTCCTCTTAAAGTCTATCAGAACTATTAGTCCAAGTAACTCAGTATTAAAATCATTGTTCAGGAAGTCAGTTCTTTGAAAACACACTCTTGATGTTACTTTTTACATGCCTTTGTCTTGTTATAGCTTATAATTTTAATCCATAACTTATAGTTGGGTTTTCAGTTCTTTTTAGTTTAGATAATAGAACTTTACAGTGTTGCCAAAAAATAAATAAGAATATAAATGAGATCTGAAAATGTCCCAGTTTTCTTAATATTATCATGACTAAGTTTTGCTATGACATCTTCAATGATAAATGCTAGTACTTAAGGTGAAAATAAAAATAATATTTTCCTCTTTGTCATTTTAAAAATTTGCCTTCAGGCATACATTAAAAATGTTATTATACTTTTACCAATGGATAAGCACTCAAGACCTATATCTATTCACACAGTGCTCCATTTCTTACTTTTTTGTAAACTCCCTTTCTCTTTTAACCTGAGATCAAAATAACTATTGCTACAGATTACGCATAACTAAATTGCCTCTTATTGTAATTTTTTCTTGGGTCAAAAACTTTCACTAAGAAACTGGAGGCTATGTTAGCTTTATTAATGGTTTTAAGTTTTTATTTATTATACTAAAAATGCATATACTGATTGTGTACCTTTATGATTGTGACTGAAAGGCAGAATAATTAACTGAACAAATATGGGTTTTGGACTCAGAGACCTGAGTTTGAATCTTAACTTTGCCAAAGAAGAGCTGTGAGTCGTAGGTTAGTTACTTAATTACACTGAATCTCATTTTTAAACTTTAAAATGATTGCATAACCTAGATTTATGCTGAAGCAGTTTTATCTTTTGAGATTGAAAACATTAGCTGAAAATTATTAACTTAACCTTCTTCAAGAAGTGCAATACTCTTCTTGAGTTCCATATATAATGGTCCCTGCTACTCCAATGTCTTGATTTCACCAAACTCGACCCATGCCTCTGTGAAAATGTCCCATTGGACACAGGTGATAGAGAGACATGCTATCAATTCTCTGCTCTGTGACCACCTACAAAAGGAAACAGATTGTATTCCCTGATTTCTTTAAAAACTACTCAAATAATATTTGAGGTGATTCAGGGGTTTCACATGACAACAATGCAAACAACTCAAAATTGATTACCACACATCTCTCTTTTTGCAGGTCCTTCATTTACTGACTGGAAATTTCTCACCTATTGAATTTCTTTGCAGGCTCCAAACTCCTAGTTACAATGCTGTTTGAATCCCACCTCCTCTCCTTTCCCAAATCCCTACCCCCAACCTCACCCCAAATATACCAGCTTTTCATTATACTCAGTTATTTTCTTCTAGAGCCTTCCAAGAAGCTACATTCCCTGAATTTTATTATGCAGAACAATTTGCATGCCATTTGGGCCTACCTTTGCATTAATGAAGAACCATGGATTTCACACAGATCAGTCAGAAAGCCTGGTTGACACTTTGAAATGTCAGCCTTACATTTCTCCTTCCCTCACCTGTCTCCCTAAGTAGATAAAGGGAGAATAAAAATGTATTTTTCCATTAATATGATTCATACCATCATCACTTATATTTGAATAGCTTTGTGTCTTTTCTCAACACTACAAAATAATATCTACCTTGATGGGTTGTTGTGAAGACTAAATGCAAAATGCTTTAGCTCCATGGCTGACACATGAGAGTTAGGTAAGTAATGGTCAATGAATAAATGGATGAAAACTTAATTTATGGATTAATTACAGCATACTATATCAGTTAATAATACCTTTATAGAAAAGATACTATTTGAATATCTGTTGAAGAGTGAATAGGAGATTTCCAAACAAGAAAATATTGCAAGCAGTGACAGTAATACAAAGCTTAGGGGCAGGACAAAGTATGAAAGAGCATGAATTTCAATAAATTGCAAGAAGATAAGGGTATAAGGTACATAAATATGGTGAATGATGGGCAATGGAGTCAGGATGTATAAAGAGTTGGGGCTTTAACATACAGGCCAGTGATTCACAAACAGGGATAGTACCACCCACTTTAGGAACTTTTGGAAATGTATGGAACCTGTTCGGTTTTCACAAAATGCCTGGAAGAAGTATAGGCATGCAATTCCTGGGGATTTGTGCTACTAAACATCCTGCAGTGCAAGGGACAATACCACAAAAATGAAATTGCTTGCTTAAAATATCATTAGCTCCTACACTAAGAAACAATAATAATGGATAAGAAATATCTTATATTGAACCTAAACACATTGGTTCTACTGTTTCTTCATAGATAACTAAACACAGGAAAAATAGTCTTTCTCTGATTGCAACAGAAAGCTCATCACCACTATCACAATGTTGATTCTGTTGTATACCTACTAGCTAAGCACAGAAAGAAATATTTGTTAAATATTCAGGCAAAAATTCCCTCATCCCTTGCCATAGTCAAACACCACATTTGTGGGTCAGTGGCCTTAAGTAAGGTCAATCACAGTTTGTTGAGGTTTCGGCATCTTATTATTGTTTTTACTAGAAAACGATTTCAAGCACATGGTTTGTTTCCTGGAGGTCATTGGAATAGCCTCATGATTGAGAATATTGAAATGAATAATCCAATAAAGTGTTTCCCTTTAAAAGCATAACACTTCATTTTAAAAGTTTAATTGAAAGAGTTCTGGAAACCATCATTTAGTATCTAAAGGATCACTGAAACAACTGAAAATATCTATAAAATGTTGTCCAAGTTCCTCAAGAGCATTTATTAAATGTGTTCTTTCTGTTTGTGTTGCTCACTTAGCCTCTTTAGAAAGAGAGCTTTAAAATCATTCCATAGCAAAATTTCTGAATCTATGGTCTGGCTGACAAAATCTGGCTGAATCTATGGTGTGTAGATTGAATTCTGAAACTGGATGAATTTGTGCCCTGTAGACCATAAATGTGGTACTGTCATCCATCCATACCAAAAGAATAGATTGATAGATATACACTGGTAGACATGCAGATGAATATAATATGGAAAGTATTCACATTTGTATTTTTTAAATATGGCTAATGTGTTAGAAATTTCCAAATATTCTTTCTTGGAGGTCTTCTACTTTTCTGATATATAAAAAATATAACAAAATGATGGAGATCACTGAAGGTTTTCATTTGTTTTAATATCTTTATTAAAAACAAAGATTATTAGCAAAATAATATTGATATTGATATACTCAATTTTTTAAGTAAAAAGGTATTTCCCTATTTTAAGGAGTAAGAACTACAACCCAAAAGGATGACACTGAGAAATAGATCACAGACACCAAAAAAATAAGTAAAATTTTATCAATAAGCCCATTAAAAAGTTGTACATGTTGTCAAGTTGTGAAAAACAGATTATCTTAGAGCAAGCACTTTATAGAGAAAAATCAGCATACATCAGAGTTTCATTTGTGTCTTGATACTTCCAAAATTCATTCCTTCTCTCAAATGAGACTTCTTGCTCACTACAGCCCTCTCAGACTTACCTGAGATGTTAAAGTCCAGTAAGTTCGAAAAGTCCCTCACTTCTCTATTTTTTTTCACAACCTGAAATCTCAAAGCTGTTTTGGGTCTAGGTGGAAATTTTCATTACTTGAAATATTTTTCAAAAGAAATCCACACATGAGATGCTGCTTCCCAGACAATTATAGACGTTTGGTTTCCTCCTCAATCAATAGGCACTGAGTACTTACATGTGCCATGTCCAGCTTTGTTCCACCTTTTATCACTGGCACCCTTTACCACAAATTCCACCAATTCCTGCTTCACATTGGATTCCTCATCTCTTTTTGTGAGGAATCTTTAATATGTAGGAAAACTGAGGCTCAGAGAGCTGATTTACCTACTCTTACTTAACACAAGGTCAAACTATAAGAAATAGATTGAGTCAGGAATCAAACATAAAGGTATTTTTTCTGAGTTCATTTGCTTTCTGCTGCATGAAAATGGTTTTCCTTTACTATTGTTCTCCCCTGCTCTTTGTGCCCAAAGAAGCTATTATTGTAAGAACCCATTTTATATTTCTCTCCCATACTAAGTGTGATAGGTGATACCATCCCTTTAGTTAATTTGTTTCAAAATATTTTGACTTCCAGAAAAAAGTCAAATGTGCAAGGATAGAGCAAAATAGCAACAGCTGATGCCAAATGCAATACAGCCACATATTTAACTATGAAAGGAAGCATTAAGATTTCTGCAAATCCATTTAAATAGAAGCATTGTCCAATTAACATCAAGCAAGACTTGGGTGCCAGGGCGGGAGGTGGTGGGGCTGGCATTGCCATATCAAAGGCATGTCTTGGCTCCAACAAAGGAACAGGCAGCTGTTCCTCAGGCCCAGCTCCTCTGTAGCTTCTCTAATTTGTTCAGTTTGTAGTCCTAAGTCATCCCTCGACATAGAAAGTCTGAAACCAATATGGGTTTCTCACTAAATTGGGTTGAGAATGGGTGGCAATAAAAATCAGCAGATGGATATTTGACTCAGTGATGCAAGAAATAAAAGCACAATATGAGGCAAGGGGAAATACCAGGACTTGGAATGGGAAATGTAACAAGTTGAGCAGAAACAATCCCTGAAAGGGTTAAAAAAAAAATGTAAACAGGAACGGAATGGGGGAGATAAGGTGGAAAGGACAAACAGGGCTAATGGAAGTAAATACTTGAGAACTCAGTTTAATTCTGCAAGACATCATGGCTCTGGATTAGTTAGTTTTCCCACTGTGGTTCATAAACCAGCTTATAGTAATATTGGCTTAACTGTGCCAAGTGACATGTGGAAAACTGATCCTCTCATGGTGACTCTTTCTGGTTTCCTGCTTGCCAATTGTCTGAGTAACTGATCCTCTACTATGTACAGTACCTCGCTTTGCTCTGATTCCACCATGCAGCTGTGTGCCTGCCTGGTTTCTCTGGTCTCCCAGCCTGTGCTGCTGGACCTAGACCTTCTGTCCAGCTTTGTTCCACCTTTTATCACTGGCACCCTTTACCACAAATTCCAATTCCTGCTTCACATTGGATTCCTCATCTCTTTTTGTGAGTAGGCACAAATTTCCTTGAATTATTAAAAGTCATATAAAACATATTACTATGCATTAATAAAATATACATTCCCATAATGCTATTACATATTATACACATTGCAATATTAAGCAATATAAAATTTGCCTCTCAACCCCCAGCAGCATTTTGTTGCAAATACTGCGGCTATCTCACCTGAGATTTCCAGGTCTCTGACATGCAAGTGAAGTCAAAGAGAAATAGAGGAAGAAAGGAATGATAATGGGAGGAAAGCTATCAAAAGCAGTTCCTTTTTTCAGATAGGCGGGCCTCAGTCTACTATTGTCTATCTTGCACTTCATTCCACACTTCCCCTTTATGCTCCAGGTCAGAGCATCTCCACGAGACTGTATTTACAAATAATATGTCCATGCTCATAAATAACTGAGCCCTTCTTCATCACTCCTCACATTTCTTACCAATGTCTCTTTAGGGAAAGCTTCTGACCCAAGTCCAGCTCAAATGTTGATTTCTAGAATGTTTGTCAGATACCTCCCCACCCTCTCAACCTGCCCCTAGATATAGTTTCTTCCTCTTTTGTTTCCTCTCATAGTTTTTGCAGACATCTCTGTTATGATTCTTAGAACAATTTATAATAATTATATATTCACCTGTTTCCACAATTTACAGTCAACTTCTAAACATCTGCCAAAGAAGAAGCCCTCTATAAAAGGTTGCTGATTGTTTATGTGAACAAAGTAAGCCAGCATATCCAAAACCCCTGTGTAACACTGTATCATTTGGCTTCTAATAATAAATTAGTGTTGCTGTGTTTCTTAAAACCTAACACATTGGTAAATCTTAATATATGTATGTGAACACCAATGTTATAAATTCACATAGGCTCAAAACCATAAAAGCTATATAGGGTAAATAAAATGTAAAATGTTAATAAACAGGTAAATTAAGCAAAAATCAAATAATTTCCACTCACTGTAAAGCACTGGTATTTTTCACTCCTAAAAGAATAATTTTGGTTTAAATAGAATTAACAGTTTTAAACAAAGAGATCTCAATATCTCCCTTTTTAAACAAAAGTTTGCATAGAGCCCCAGTATACAATGAAAGGGTGATGAACTTTGCTTTCCCACCCTACATACTTGTTCTTTTCCTGTCCTGTCTGTCCCAGTGGAGGCCTTGAAAACCTGCACTGGACATCCAGGGATCCACATAACAGAACTTGCAAACAAGACCAGACAATTTCCAAGATGCTTTCCTTGTTATCTACAACTTCAAGTCAATAAAACTGAGGTTTATCATAGATAAATGTTCAAATTTTGTTATATTTTACTACTTAACATATATTTTCTGTGTTTTATCTCACTGTTCTAAATAGTTGTTTCATTATTAAAATATTAGTACTGGCAAGTGCATAAATAATAAATCCATTTTCTTAGTTTATCTATACCCATACAAGTCTGCTTGTTGGCTCAGAACTATGTTATTGTACAATTAATCACCCAGAAGCTGATCTCAGCAGTAAAGACAAAGTTTCTGAAAGAAGTAAAACAATATTCTAGAATATGTCTTCAAAAATCCATCCTATACCTGTAAAAAATACTTAGCCAAAATGGAGCTAGAAAAATACATCACTAAAATATCATAAACATTGTAAAATTTCATAAATATATGTATTGTATTCCCATTGTGTATCCCATCCAATTTCAGCCCTCATATGCAAAGCTATTCTATAACGGTGCTTATCTCAAAATCGTGGGGAGCTTTCATTCATTTTTATAGCTATTTGCATCATACTTCCATCATCTGAAACACAAAACAGCATGTCTGTGAAACAGTCAAATACTGCATTCACAGCCCCATGCAATATGGAAAGTAATCTAACTTTGAAGCTCACTGGGTTAATGTTGGAAAGTTACTAGGAGAAATATTTTTGGAGCTTTACCAAACCAGTAACTTTCCAAATGCAGGTTAAAACAGTTGTTAAACTCATTATGTGAGCAGGTATGCACATCTTTTGAACACAGGAATGTTTTGTATTTACTGAATGTACAGGGAGATCAAAGCCTTTGTCATAAACCCTTCCAGTAATGTTTGAAGTACTTTTCTGAGTAGAGGGCTGTTTTTATTTTTAAGAGCATAAAATCACACGTAAAAACAGGGACCAATATTAGTAGCATATTTAGAACTTTAGCCAGTGCTTCCTAACACTAAATTTTATATTTAAGTCTTCAATATAAACCAAATTTAAAATATTGGAACTATTGTCTTACTTTATGAGTACAGCTTGTCAACCTTAATTGCATACCTACCCCGTTGAGAATATTGCAGTGGGTGTAAATCCTGCCAGAATGTTAAATTTGCAATTTGTTTTCCTGAATGCTGGCAAAATCTCCATTTTTCTCCCCAAATTGTGCACTGTGATTAGTAAATACCTTTCCATTTAATTTATACCTCAAAATATATCAAACTTGGCTGAGCTAAGAGTTTAAGCTCAAATTTCTACACATTCTTGCTTGACTATTGTGTGTTTTAAAGATTAAATTCCATATGTTAGCTGATTAAAATTCCCACTGACAAGTGTTTAATACTTAGGATATGGATCCTTTGTATAGCACAAATACTTTAAAGTCCTTGATAATTTAGCGTTTTATTTCTGCCAACACATTCAATTAATTTTTCTTCTTTCCAACAAACTTTTAGTTCAGAGAAAACAGTCAATGCTCCAAGTTTATAAAACAAAAGAGAATTCTTTTGCAGGAAGGCCCACATATTTGGAAATAATTACAAAAGGTGATATACTTATCAGCAAACTATCCCTAAGCAGTAGTTGGGCAGCCATAAAATCATTGCAGATTTGAAGAGTTTACATACATGTCTCTGTAAATATTTAAATGTACACAGCCACAAGGAATTCTCTGGAAAAAGGTTTAATATTATTTCCTGTATGTTGCGTCAATTAATTCTGATTTGTTGTCTTCTTTATGGAAGAAGTAATGGGAAAAAATGGAAGTTCTGATATAAAGGAAGATGAAACTATACCGTCCCACTCTATGTTCTCTTCACAGAGAAGGATTTAATTGTGCAACACAAAGGGAGGGTCCATTCTTTTTAAAAAGTGTATGATTGGAAAAGTGTATGATTGGAAATTAGCAGCCAGCCAACAAACAGGTTTTTCCCAGTGTTTGGCTAATAAAAACTTTTACTGTTTGTGTGTGTTTTAGTTCCCATTTAAGCAGAAATAGCTCTTGCTGGAAGTGCAAAGATGAGATAGAGGAGGTTGGGAAATTGAAATGAGATGTCTTGGTAAAGAGGTTTCACCCGCAAACTTCAGACCATGTGCAACTAATGGCTATTTGCCCAATAAGGAGAAATTCCAGTCCATTTTGAAGAGTTAGGAAGTGTTCATTGAATTGTCACAAATATTTATATAAAATAAAACACAGCCTTCCTGTATTTAATTGCATTTTAAGAGGAAAAGGAAAATCTAACAGAAGTTATAAGCAGTTGTTGAAATGTTCCACAGTAAAGTATATGCCTTTTCTGAGAAATAAAAGTTAAATTATGTGCTACCTTTTCATCTGTTGCATGTCTTTGCCAGCTGTGGAGACATGTCAGATGCCATTATTCTGCAGGTTTCACTTGCTTTCTCAATTGCTAACCTCTTGTTGACAGTAATCAGAACTTGATGGAGGGGTCATTACAGGTGTTATACAATACTTAGTGCTATTGTGATATAGTATGTGACAGTTTTAGTATTATATCCTGTAGGATGATACATCATCAAATAATAGTTCAGATAATCCTCAGTCTTTCAGCAGAAATGTAATTGTTGCTTATCTAATAATATTTCCAGATGGCACAGTGGGTGAGGTGTGGGCTAAAAATAAAGGCAGACCGGGCTAATGCAGTGAGGCCAGAGAAAAAATTTAAAATAAAGAAAAGAAAATTTCCAGGAATTATAAGAAGTGCAAAACTCTTTTCATAACAATGTTTCCTTAATATTGGCAGTAGTGAAGAAGTTAGCAAAAGGAACCCTATTAAGTGTTATAGAATAATTCCCAACATTTTGATAAATTGGAAGGATAAGTTGAATTCTTTCCTCATAAGCTTTTTTTTTTCCTAAAAGGTAAGAATTACAGTAAAAGTAAATAATGTTTTCTTTATAAATTTCAGGATCAGGTATCCAATTCATAAAAATGACAGTCTAGCTGAATATTATCTGAATATTGCAATAGGATATTCAATTATTTTCCATAAATTATGGTTTGTCAAAGAGCAAAAGACAATGGGTTTGTTATCAAAATCACCTGTTTGTTATTGTTAAATAACATCTAAATTTATCATCAGTTTTCTGCACCAGAGGATAATACTATTATTTCTTTATTTATTGACTCACCTGTCATCTGTTTCTGAAGAGTCAGCGCATTTTCTGAACTAGAGGCAATGGCCTTTTAAAGTATTAAACTTTAGAGCAATTATAGTGCTTTCTTGGTAACCAAGCATATGACACCTACCAAATGCATTTTCCAAACTGACAAGCAAATATTTAACAAGCAAATATTATAGTACTCTTATATCCTCAATTGCTAATTTGTGAATATTTTTTCATATTTTAGAGAATACAAAAGTGAAGAAAATGGTGTAAATCTTTTGCAATTTCCAAAAGCAACATTTATATTAATAGCCTCATAATTTACTCTTATTTTTACACTATATTCCCCAAAAGTCCATGTTTCTTATGAAGTACCAGAATGTTTATTATTTTACTCATTAGACGGATCTGTTTACTGTTCTTTTCCCCCACATTGAATGAAATAGGACACCAAAGGAAAGAGACATCAACTTTTGATAAAGTTTCATAAAAAAAAAGTTAATTCAAATCCTTATCTTTGACATGGGTAATTAACAATTATGAGTATTCAGTTTGTTCCTTTACATAGACATTTTTGCCTATCTCCCTCCCACCCTCCCTACCATCTACTTATCTATTGCTGTATTTACTAGTCTGTCTGTTTGTTTGTTTAGGGCCTTGAAGGAGGAGAGCAAGCAGCTTGGAAGAGATGATCAGAAGTGAATTACCCTATTCTCCCCTGGAGCTAGTTAACGGGGCTTCCATAGGATGAATCCCCAAGGCAAGGAGGATGTACCTCTAGTCCTAATTAGAATGCCCCAATGAAAAAAAGCATGAGATGTAAGATTGCAACTCAAAAATTTTCCATTACAGAAGCTGTTAGGGCTTTTTCTTCAGTCTGCACTTTTTTGTAATTTAGTCATAATTTCTATGGTTACTCAGGAAATTCTTTAGGTATAAAATAAAATGAGGCAGTATTGAATAAAACCAATTTTGACTAAAGATTACACGTTCTCTGTTTTCTATACATATGACTTAAAACTAAAACTTTATTCTTTAAGTACAATCTATGTAGTTACGTTTTTTTATTCTGTATTCATCCTCTTTTAAAATCCTTACAAAATAATTTCAAAATTAGCTGTGCTTTCACAAATTTAGAAAAAAGGTCATATAGCTATTAAATTAGTGAAACTGAATTTAGGAACCAGGTCCATTTGTCTCCAAAGCTAGCATATTTTACCTTGCTAATGTGGTCTTGGGCTGAAGGTTTTGGTAAATTGCTTAAGGGAAACCAAATGGATACCTTTTTGTTTTGTAGGGCCTTTTCATAAGGCTATACTGTTAAGCTATACTTTTGTTTTCCTTTTTCACCTTATCCTAACCTGAGCATCATTCAAGAAAACTTTGCTTCCTGTTCATCATGGAAATTTTTCATAAACAGCAGGTGGTGATGACGATGATACTAACCCATTAAAAGGACAGCAGAATAATTGCCTTCTACACTTTATTAACTAATTAATACTACAGGTTTTATTTATTTATTATTAGTTTGGGTATTTTTTTCTCTTTGAAACTTTAATTCCTTATGAAATGAGATAAACAACTCAAATTCTCCCAATGTTTAGCAATCCCTGTACTAAGCACGCCCATGTTACTAGTTGGCACCAATTTCAGAGCAACTCCGGGACATGGCTGCCTTCACACAAACTCTTTTCTGTTTGGGTCTAAAAAAATACAGAGCAAGCACCACTGTCCTAGTTCTTTCTTTCAACTTTGTTTTCAGTCACTTGAGATCCACCTTGTCCAACAAACTGGTATTTATCTTCAGTTGTTATATGGAGAGAAAAGGATCGATCGACTTAGTAGCTTGATTTTAAGTTATACATATATCTATTGATAATTAGCATCAAGTGAGAAGTTTTGCAACTCCAATTTTAGCAAATGTTTTGTCCTCTTGAAATTTCCATGACAGGTAATATTACCGTGGGCAATTTTTCTCTTGCAATAATTTTTTGTAAGAACTTCTAATAATGCCTAACTTTTCCAAGTGTAAATATATAGAGAGTCAGAGAAACAGAAAGACCAGCTCCCAGCCAGTAAAGAATTTATTGGTCAATAAAATGTCATTCAAACATATGCAAATATCCAGGGCTATGCATGTAACAAAAACAAAATACTTATTTTTTCAAACAAAAAAAGAGAAGACATTTTGAGCATCATTAGAAGTTGAATATTGAAGTCTGGGAGTTTTATGGCTGGATAAAGTTAGTGCCCCTCTTTGAGTATTTCAGAATGTCATTCCAGGTGCGAAAACCTCAGAACCAGGAGAATTTCTGCAAAGCACATCAGCTCGAAATTACTAATAAAAAACAGATTTTATTTAAGGTCAGAGCTAGTATGGGAATTGAAATTCCAAAGCCATACATTATTGTTCACTTAGGGATACTGTGTTAGGTAACAGTAAAGAAAAAAAGAACAGTGGAAAGGCCAGTAGTATTAACATCTAACACAGGAGTGTGTTCTAAGTGTGAACCGTAATACCCAAGGGGCCTGGAATCTGGGTGTCTGCCTGCTTGAGCTAATCCCATAATGTGAAAAACGAAAGGCCGTTGACAGAAGCAAGCAATTTTGTCTGTTTTTTTTCTTTTCTTTTTTTAATTGTCCTTTGCTATTCAGGTGTTTCATGTGAGATATATAAAGGCAGTTTTCATTCGTTAGGAACATACATAGGTATTCCTGATCTAAATCAAACAAAACAAAATATATGATTGCTTTTCTTCTCTACCTTTTTCTACTGCATTGCTGTTCCTAATAATCCTACTGTGCTGTGGCCATATTTTAGCATAGGAAAAGCAACACTGTTTTGGACTTGATGTATGTTAGGAAACATTCACAAACATGGAACAAGCTCTATTTCTAGAATAACCAGCAACTACTCTAGCACCTCCTGTCCTCAAGCCCCACCTACCGGAAGGCCCAAATTTATGATGACTGGTATGAGAGCAAGTCTTCTGACAACTTCAACCAGAAAAAAATATTTTTTCTTTGAGCTGTAAAAAATACTGGTATCCTCTTTTCAACGTTTTTAAAAGTTTTTTTAAGTGTATAATGTTTTCTTAGTCTAAAAAACACACAGAATTCATGAAATAGAAGAAATATTGGAGGTCAGTGGAAATCCCGAGTCTAGTCAATCAGCCTCTGAGGAAGCAATTTGAAGAATCACTGTGGATAAAAGCGTGGTGGGATGAGATAACATCTGCTAAGGGTGTCCCAAGGAATGGAAAATTGTTCAAAAGCAGGAATGAAACTGAAACTGACAATAAGAATTTAATTGCTCTCAACAAAGGGGCATTTATAGTCTATGTATTGATCATGAAGGAGGAGAGATGAAATCGTGGGAAAGGAGTACATCTTTGGAGAGAAGAAATAATCACAAATAGAACATTTGATAAATTTTCTGCTCTGGGTTATGATAATCAGCAAACAAATGACATTTCTTCGCTATTTTCCCTACATGATCTTGAAGAAAACATTCTGGATCAGATATGTTTGATGGATAACACAGTGTTGAGTATGGCTTCAAGAGAGGTAAAACACAAGAGCAATGCCACCCACCAGCAGCTCCCCACTGCTAGATTGCATATCCAGTCCAGTAAGGTGATTTATCATCTAGTTACAAGGTGGAACAGTGAGTATGTTAGCAGTGCCTATATCGGTTTTGTTTTTCAAGTTCTTCCCTATGACTTGGTCCTCATGATTCTTTAGAATAATGATTCTCAATGTTAGGGACAAGTAATTTTTGTATGTTGTTTCAACATTCGCAAACCTTGTAAAATTACTTTTAAATAAAAATCTCCCTATCTATATTATGTGCATTTAAGGACTGTCATACCACTCTGTAAACAGTTGTGAGCTAGTTTCTAGTTAATCAATAAATTTGAGTTGCAATTTCTGTT